>NC_137874.1:10623616-10738616 GCF_963924005.1 Protomyctophum bolini | reverse complement strand
CCTTGCATGTAGAAACATGGATTTCACGGCTAAAGAACTCTCCGCTAATGTCCCTTGACGTTGGCATCAATGGATAAAAATACATTTAAAAAAATGTCACAAGGTGCCTTCTGCTGTGGTAAGCAATTAATTTGAGGGAGGACAATTTGCATATATGGCTGACCTTTGCTACAGTGGCGCTCTGGAGAGGCAATCAGAGATCAGCCCAAGGAAATGCCCTTTTGGAATTACAAAAAAGCCCCATTGGTTAGTCACAAAAAAACAGATACTTCTGTTTGCAGTTCTCTCGCCGTGTAATCGCCATACTCCATCTCTATGTGCTTTCAAAAGTAATTTGTACACACCGCCAGTCATTTCCGCTAAAGATATACATCCCCTCCCCTCTCCGCCAGTCTCTGTCGAGTCTCTCATGTCCTCCTTCTCGTGTGAAGACGAAGTATTTTTGATAGGGGGGTCTTAAAAGGAAAATCCTTCAAAACTCCAAACACAGTATCGATACATACAGTATATCATCACTCCCCCACCACCAACTTCTGCTACTCACGCACGCACACGGCGGGCGAGGTCCGTGTTTTGTATTTGTGTGAAAGTATTCACTGCCTCATATATTTTGCAACAGGATTTAGATCATACAGAGTGTTTTCCTGACTGTACATCTAACTCCGTATTCCCCCTATATGGCTCGTGGAAACGCAGCTCAAAGTGACGGGGCCCCACTTCATGACTTATGAGGCGGCGTGCTGACTCATCCCTGCGGCCTCCCGCTGCACGGGCGTCTGTCCTGGAATGTTCTCCTGTGTGACGCCAGCCATGTATAGTATGAGTACCTGGCAGGGGCCTTAGCTGTCACACATTGTCCTATAACCCCCCCCCCCCAATCCACAAAAAAACATGGTCACATCCATTTTTGTCACTGTGTCCCCTGGAGAAAGGCTGGGGGGATGAAGCCAGAAATCAGATGAACAAATCTGCAAAGGAGTTTGTTTGGCACTTGAATGGAGAAATGTGGATGGAGGAGGGGTGGGTGGGTGGGTGGGTGGATCGGAAGCTATATCTTTTTGATATAGTAGTAGAGGTGAAAGGTCGACAAAGGGAGGAGTGGTGGTCAAACCATTTCATGGCAGGAGCAGCAGGAGAAAAAGGAAGCAACCAACTTCCGGAAGTGGAAGTTGTGGCGGAGAAGGAGCCGAACCTCCTTCATTTGTAGTAACGGGACGGGATAAGAGGAGAAGGAAGGGGGGAGCGAGGTGAAGAACAGAGGGTGAGGAGGAGTATATGTGAGGAGGCACAACACTGCATTTCCCCCGTCGTCTTGAAGTAGGTCACATATAGGCAGCCTTGCATTTGTCATAAGTGACAGCCCTATTAATCAGGAGAAGGGTGGAGTTGATGCCCAGCGGCTTTGCCCCGCAGGTGGGAATTCCCCCCGGACGCCTGGTGCTCCAACCTTTATGTGTTGTACCCAAGGGGCCAGCTAGTCACTCCAATGTTGAAGCGCTGGGCCCTAGTGGTAAGAGGAAGGACTGCAGGCGGACCCGTGGATTCATGACGAGGAAACCCAGTGCAGCTGGGCTTTAACATTGAGCGCTCGGTTGCACTTCCGCATTTGACCTCAAAATTTTGGTGGTCAAATGCGGAAATGCGCCCAAAAAGGCGGAAATAGACGGTCCCTCCGGCGGCTTCAAAGCGCCACTGAGCAACTTCCACTGACATGAATAGCGGAGGGGGCGGAGCTTCGCGGCAGTTCAGTCTCTATCCTTTTAATACTCTATGGTTGTACCTCAGGTTCTATCAACTCCCCTCTGCCTCTTTCCTCTGGGTAAAGCACATGCCAACCGTGCCTTCTCTAGCTACATCAGATAGTAGGCCTACTGGACATCTTGAGATGTTTACAAAAGGGCTACAGTATCAGCCATTGCAGTTTTACTCCATGCATCAGCAACAGCAAAATGCGCGATACTCACAATAAGTTTCTCTGCGGCGCCGCCGCTTAATAACGAGCATGTGCGCGTCCTCGTCGAGTTGCATGCATGATGTGGATCTGCTCAGAGCTGAAGCACTGAAGCAGCCCCTCTTCTCTGCCCAGTCTAGCCGTGAGTTTAAGTGTTATTTTAGCACCAACATTAGGACGAATGAAAGTTATCAAATGGGGAAAGTAGCCGATCTGCATGAGGAAATGTCACGCTCTTGTTGGAAGGGGGGAGGGTGGGTTGCACAAACATATCGTGTGCTTGGGGCAACCAAATGTTAGCTCTCGTAGATCTATGTATTTATCGATTCTGACAGTCTAAATTTTAGGCTAGGGCAACCAAATAGTCCTTATAAGCATTAACGTGGGACTCCTGCATGTACACTGTCCTCTGCATGTTGATTGGGAGCAATCAGCACACAGAGGCCATTAACAGGTTATATAATATAACCCAATGAGAAGGTCAGTGTACCGAAACGTTCTAAATCAATATTTACGTCTGGACAAGTGTGTCTCAAACTTTTTTTTGGATCAGGGCACCCCTGTAAATAACCTTTTCATCCACAGCACCCCTGACTTACGTTGTTTGTTAATGTTACCGTAAATCTATGTCATATTACCATACGTAAATATGCAAATATTATACAGTATGTCATACGAGGACATACAGTACTGTATCCATTAGGATAACGTTGACCATTAACCACTTAAACCCCTGGGGGGAACATTGGCCAAAAATAGCCCATCCACAAGTAAAGCTTTAAATCAGCTATTTTAGGCAAAGAGATTAGATTTTGATCAAACATCTGCTATAGCGTGCTTGCTTGCCCATGGATATACATACTGTTGACATTGTCATCATAACACATACAAATGAAATGCATTAATCAGTGCTGCAGATCAAACCGCTGTGACAAATATCAGGTCTCTGAGACAGAGGCAGGCAGGGCGGTTACCAATTGGGGCAAGGCCACGTCATTGTCTAGAGACGGATGTAGTTTAGAATCATGCCTCTGCCTCCCTCCCTCGGTAACAAGACAACTCACCCGTTTCTGTTTTCCTCCCAGAATTTTCCCCAGTGAGGGGTGGGAGAGGCTGGAGTAGCAGACGGCTGGACTTTGAATTTCTCTAACTGTAAACTTTCATGACAGCAGACAGCTGCACAAATATAATTGATGAAAAGCTACTACAGTGAAGTCTGTTCACAGAAGTTGTTGTAGGATTATGTGGGGATTATCTGACGAGGTACCATTTGAGTGTGCAAAACCTTACATACTAAATAATACTAAATTGTTTATAGGGTCAATATAAGTAAAATACTATAGCCTTTCCACAGGGGTATCTTTTTATATTTTTCCAAAAAGAATACAAACAGCCAATAGCATAATATTACAAAGTTATCCCCCTCACCACTACAGGAGTTGCCATGCTTGGCTTGAACAGCCCTGTTCCGCAGTACAGCCCTGTTCCATGCACGCACGCAAGCACACCCACACATAGTACTTCAAAATGCACACACAGAAACACAGAGACACACACACACACACACACACACACACACACACACACACACACACACAGTCGGACAGGGTACACCGAAGTACACAATCAACACAAACAGGCATAAACAGACACACACACGCACGTACAAGGCACAAAGACAAGCTTTGCATACAGAAATGCACTGAAACATGGACAAAAAAGACACGCAAAAACGAACACACTGCACGCAAATACGAACACATGTCATGCACACACGGACACGCACGCACACATGGACACAGACTTCACACCTCTACTCCTCTCTTCCCTCTAAAGGGCATCCAGATCAGGTCTAGTGGGAGAGACAGTGTGAAGGCAGATGTCAGCATGGCTGACATCTGGCTTTATGGTTGGCTGGTTGGCTGGCTGGCTGGCTGGCTGTATTTTTCACTTTAACTACTTGCTATGCGGACCCTGTATCTGTTATTTATTATTATTATTATTATTATTATTACCCTTATTAATATTATTATTATTTTATAAGGAGAATTCCAGGCCAAACTGTTTCTTACCTTAATCTGACACGGCCTGTTAACGGAACGATGTCCGGACTCATTGGGTTCTCTGGACGTTGTACAGAGAGTAGAGTCATGACATTTTATTTGGCAATTATTTGGCATACAAATAATTGCGATTAGTAACTTACTAACTTGTTAATCTATATAAAGATAAATATAAAAAATAAATCTCTCTCAATGGCCTCACTGGGGCTCCGTACATCATCTCTGTTTGGCTTTTAGGCTTTGTGAACCAAAAAATTGCACCAGCAGATATGCCATAACTATATACCGGTACTGTAGAAAGAAATGACACAATGACCGATATCAATAAATAACAAATGTCATGGGTCAAGGCATTTGGGACTTTTTGGTTGCTCTCTAGTGGCCATTCTAGACATGTATTTGCCCTGCCACCACACCTGTGTCTTTTGTCTGTGTTGCTTTTTGATTGGAAGTCTGTGTATTCTTAAACCTTATGTTGTGGTGTTGAGTCTTTGATGGTGCAGCCATGCAACGCAGGTAGTTATACATCTTACGTGTTTGATGCTTCACTTTAGTGTTCGACATACATTTTTGAGGGTACGTTTTGGATTCTTCTTTTCAAGTTTTGTTTCAGTAAGCTTTATTTTGTCTCTGCACCCGAGCGTCCACGTTTTTTGAAATGTGAACGGTTGCCGAACTTGACAGTGGTGGATTACGTTACACACTGTTGCCGGATATCACACTAGCGTGGTTGTGTTTCTTTTTTTCTTTTCTTCTTTGTTCGGTATCATGGGGGATATTTAGCCATTTAAAACGGAGAGAATACGATAAAACAGAATGAGAGGATGTGAAGCGTTGACCTCGGTTGGCCTTGCATAGAAACACTTTCAAGGCTGTCCTGATTATTCTGCAGAATAGATGCAATAGCTGCTCACAATAGACACTGTAGTGCTTCAAGTACTTACACATATATTTTGCAGGTGGGTGAGATTAGGAAGGTCATATCTAGTTGAGCACCGTGTGTGTGTGTGTGTGTGTGTGGGGGGGGGGGGGGGGATGTTTGTGCGTACGTGCGTGTTCACGTGAGTTCATATGCCCATGGATGTGTGTGTGGAGTTATGATTTATGTGATAAATGTTGTGTGGGTTCATGGGCTATTACCACCGCAACTTATAAGAATAAGACGGGGGGGGGGGTAGAATTGAATACGACTCAAAGCCAAAAGGTGTTTTGCTATTATTATTCATGCTATAATATCAGTATTCTTGTTTGGTAAAGCTCTTCACGCTTGCCACTTCTCAAAGGAAATGTAGACTACAATTCAACTCCAGCTTAAAGAAGCACATTGTGTTTGCACCTGTCGTATGAAATGTCTATGGATATTTATTTGGCTAGAGCAAAATGTAATGTCAGCCTGTTGACATTGTAACTGGTGCGAAAGCAAAGCAAACTTAGTTGGCTGTGTGCAGTCTTAATTTCTTCGGCTAAAACTATGACGAAAAATGTTCGTCACTGACGAACTATACTCTATATATATTGACAGTTTCTTCAACAAACACAAACTAGACTAAAATGTTATTATCTGTTTGGCTGCAAGTGGGTGTCACATTCCGAAAATTGCCAATCCACAAGCGCACTCAGTTTTTATATATGAACTGCTTGCCTACATGAGCAATATTAAGCCAGTTATTGGTTCTAAATACCTGTTTTGATTTTTCTGCCCTGCGTCCGTGCGTGTGTGTGTGTGTGTGCGTGTGTGCGTGTGCGCGCTCGCCGGGGAGGGGGGTGCCACTGATAGTGCTTCTATATTTCAGTCAGATTCCACGGTCATCTATCTGGGTGCATTTGAGGACTGAGATAAGAGGGATTTATGAAGGCAGCCCTCTGTTAAGTCAAGGTGAACACCAGAGATATGCTGGTCCTGTGTGTGTGTGTGTGTGTGTGTGTGTGTGTGTGTGTGTGTGTGTGTGTGTGTGTGTGTGTGTGTGTGTGTGTGTGTGTGTGTGTGTGTGTGTGTGTGTGTGTGTGTGTGTGTGTGTGTGTGTGTGTGTGTGTGTGTGTGTGTGTGTGTGTGTGTGTGTGTGTGCGCGTGTGTGCTAGAGTGAGAGAGAATGTGTCTATCACATTCTGAAACATAACGTCAGTGCTGGATTTAACTTACCTGCTGTCTTATAAAGAAAATCTTTTTTCATTTGTGTTACCTCTAGAGCTCGTGTACAAACAAATGACAAGTTATGTAGGAGTAAAACAAAACAAAAATGCCTACCAAAACACTTTGCAACAGTGGGAAGTAAGTACGTGATACATGTGAAGAGCATATAGTCATATGCAGGCACTTGACACTGCATGGTCTCCTAGGATGAAATCAAGTTGAAAACCATGGTAAAGTCTTTATATGCTTGGCTGCATGTATAGCAGCATAAGTATAAATCAGGCATTATGACTCCAAAATATTCTTTTGTCGACTTCTTCTGCATGGTCAGATGAAGGAGGAGCCAGGCCCAGGCACCCAATTCAATTAAATTCAAAGGGCTTTATTGGCATGAGAAAACATACGTTTACATTGCCAAAGCAGAAAGAACAATACAACAATACAGCAATAAAATCAAAACAAAAATGATGTACAATAGATCAATTTCTATGTACCAAGATCACTCGATGTAGTTGCAGGAATATACACAATGATATATGGGCCTCTTAGTGTCTCCAACATCTCATCAGCCATCTTCCCTATACTGACTGTCTCTCAGTCTCACAAGAGACAGTGCGCCAGTGCTGGGCTGTAACACGCCAGGCAGGCCGCGGGCGGATCAGCCTTGGTCGGGTCGCCAGGAGGAGGGTGTCTGTTACAAGATCCAGAAACACCCAATGATTCCAAGTTCACATAACACTGATGATGTGTGTGCAGTGGAACCCATGTTGTATACCCAACAATTCACTTGGACTGGTGCACTTTATTATATGCTTCAAAGCAGTGTTTGCCTTGTTTGGCAGTGGTTGGTCAGCAATCCAAGAATTGGAAAATAAATAAAAAGCACTTTGGTAATATGGACTCACACTTTTATTCTTGCATTTATCATTCAAGCCATGTTTCTGCTGCCACCACAAGTTTAATTGCATGGTGTTGGAATTGGCCTTTTAAATCTGTTTAAGTTTAGCATCTTGGCGAGTGTCCAAACCACAGGTGGTTTCAGTGATGGAACTAATCGATTCAGAGAAAGCTTAAACAACAGACATTACCGCCGTGCTAGAAAACAATATAATTGGGATGCTGTGACAATTTTCACCAAATTGCCTTCTGTGCAAAGTGGCCAAAATGTACCCCTGTGCATTCTTTGTATACTTTATGTCTGGATGTGGCGACACTAATGACTCCTGCATGTCTCTCGGCACTGTTTATGTTTTTGTTATTGACTATATATTTGTTACAGTCTCTCTCTCTCTCTCTCTCTCTCTCTCTCTCTCTCTCTCTCATTCCTGTTTGTTGTCTCCACCAGCCGAAGGCATGGGGGGAGTATGTGTTGCACTCAATGCCATGTGCACACACACTCCCTGGATGCCAACGACGAACCTCAGCCTGTTGTAGCGCCGCCATGATGCAGATTCTTGCAAAACACATTTCTTTATATTACTCGTACACATTTGATCCATATACATCACGCAAATCGGTATACAATAGTCACGTGATCAACACAGACCTGTCTACTATTTCCGAATATTCCATCCCCATTGGCTATAAGATTGCCTTCCAAAGTTTGCAAGTTTGGTCCATTTTGAACAAAATATCTCAAATCATGAACGCAGAGTGCTATTTGAGGGGAAACGTTCTAAGGATGCCGCAGATTAATCGGTTTTCCGATTAATCGTCGGAGTCAACATAATATAGGCTAATAAGTAAGGCTGCATGATATATCGAACATGTACCTTCATCAGAGTGGAGAATATAAGTATAAATCAAGTTGAGCAAAGCCACTCTTCTCTGCCCCTCTCTCTAACAGACACAGTTAACGATAGCTTGTTAAGTGCCTGCCAGACAGCCAATCAGATGAAATTAAGGCAGTTGTAAAGTAGACTCAGTAGAGTGTAGACTAGTGAACTGAACTTTTTCTGTTTATATCAAGTACTTCATACCAGCCCCTTATGAAACTACTGGATTTAATTTTCCATCCTGAATGGCAGTAACTAGTATACAATGAGAACTGAGAAGACCCCCACAAAGGTTTACTCATCAAAACTGATTATAAAACTGTAACCATCAAAGCATGCACTCAACATAATGGTAATGTGACCATGGCATGTGCATAATATAAAATCTTAAAAGTTTTATCTGATAGTGATAAATACAAAACTAAAACCTTCATGTACATTCCCACTATGCCGAGGAAGAAGTGCCAGTTGAAAATGTACACATCAGCCTCTGGTGGTGCTATAACTGGCCCATTCGTGTTTTTACTGCACCGATCTGTGTAAAACTTCGTATGCACACTCCTCCCAGAGGCAAAGGAAAAACCTTAAACCTGCATTTTTCACATAGCGCCACTGGGGGGGTCGACTTACTTTTGACTTTTTTTTACAATTTTTTTGATATTATATATATATATATATATATATTTATCAAAATATCACGCAAATGGTGCACGCGTAGTCCCATTAGGCTGAGGAAGAAATGCCACTTGACATTTTGCCAAAAACACTCCACGACTTGTGCCCCGAGGGACACTTTTTCTAGTTTTTACGCTGTGGCACTGTGAAATGGGTCTATCTCCATCACATGAGATTATGTGAGATATGTGTACACACACACACACACACACACACACACACACACACACATACACACACACACACACACACACACACAGTAATGTCTGTTCTTTAAGCTTTATCTGAATCGATTAGTTCCATCACTGAAACCACCTGTGGTTTGGACACTCGCCAAGATGCTAAACTTTAGTACAACAGATTTAAAAGGCCAATTCCAACACCATGCAATTAAACTTGTGGTAGCAGCAGAAAAATGACTTGAATGATAAATGAAAGAATACAAGCGTGAGTGATGTCATATTACCAAAGTGCTTTTTTAGGGGCGCTGGCCCCTCCTATATTCAGCTATTAGTGTAGAATATATTTTCGTTTTACACAAATATTAAATTCCCATAATGGAAGAAAATCTTATAACAAAGTTTCTCCAAATGCACATCTGGGTGTGTAGTGCAGAGGAAAACATATTGGGACTCATAACCGTGTCGGCAGTATATGGTCATAACCTTGAAAGGTTATCGCCGTTTCTGAATCATCTTTCGTCTGCCCAGAAAAATAAGAAAATCTACCTTTCAGCCGTTGAATAGAAGATATTTTTTTCTCCCATCCTAGCCTATGCATTTCATTATCTATACAATTTCAAGTCATGAAACTTGCTCAACCCAGAAAATGAGTTAATCTTTGGATTCACGCAGACAAATGTAATAGACCTAGTCTGAAAATATACTGCATCGACAGTAATCAACAAACGATACGATAAGAAATGGTCAAACAATGGCCAAATGATCAAATAATATAAGAAAGAGGCAACTGTGAGCGTGTATCGGCTATTTTCACAATCTTTATCAGTGGAACCGAGTTTAGTTTAGTTTAGTTTATTAAGGATCCTCATTAGTCTAAACCGTAGTGGAGACTCTTCCTGGGGGCCAGGTCCGAGTCAAACTAAATGTAACGCCTCAACTCCTACATTCCAATGAAGTGCACCATGTTCCAAATGGACAGGTCTGTAATTGTGAGAGCCCGCAAATGGAACCAAAGGGTCCATTAAGAAATTGCTGATAGACAAGCATCTGCTGAGTTCTCATGAACAGTCGAGGCTGGTAAGGTTCTACATAATAGGAATGAAACTTGAAAACTTAATACAGCTCTCTTCATATCTGTAAAATCAAAAGCCTGGGTACCGAGGCTGTCCTAACAAAAAAATACATTATTGTTGCAGTTGGCCATAAAAGTCTTATCTGCATATTTCAACTATGGTTATTTCGTTTTTGTTTGTTTTTCGCAAATTAATGCACTAACACAAAAAAAGAAAGGCCAATCTACAACACAATGCATTGCACAGATCTGCTATTTAAAAACAAAATTGTAAAGTGAAAGTGGAAGGTTAGGTGAGGTCTGTGTTTTATGTAGCCTACAGTAAATAGGTTATTTGACCAATGAAATGTATTAAGAGCTTTGACTAAATAATAACCACAACACAGGTTTTCTTAGTTGTTTTTCCTTTTAATTTCCTGAAAAGTATCTAGTTTTGGACATGCAATGTTTCCGCCTGACAGCGATGATGTGGAGCAATTTGAATTATAAAAAAAGGAAAACAAATGTTGTATGATCTGTATAAAGAACTTTAACACATAACCAGCCTGGGTGAGGGTACAGATAAAAGTACACAGAAGTGAAGGTGGTATCTGATAACCCCAAGGTTATCAGAAGGTATTAGAAGGTTGATAACTGGCAACCCCAAGGGTTGACTTGACTTGACCGGTGAGTTGACTTGACTTGAGCCCTCTCTTGACTTGAGACTTCAAACCTTTTCAAGTGACTTGATACCTTCCAACAAGTTTAGGGCTACTCAAAACAATAGTACTTGCACATTACTTGAGACTTGACTCGGGGCTCGAGAGCAAAGACTTGAGACTCACTAGTACTGCATCAGTGACTGTCTCATCTTTGCCTGAAACTCAGCGGTTGCGAGGAGTGACTTTCGTGAGCTCATGAGCGGGGAAATGATTAATCAGGGTAGTGATCTGAAGTGCAGAAATGTAATTGCGAATGCAGTGATTGCGAATGCAGTGAGCACTAACTATGAGACCTAGCAGATCATGTCTGTCTGTCTGTCTGTCCCGCTGTTACCCAAATATGGAGTGTGTTGCATCAATCACAAACAAATCACTCAGCTCCATATATGGGCACAAAAGGGGCCAGGTCAAAAACTTAACTTAAAAAAAAATTAACTTAGAAAATAAATCTTAAAAAAACCCAAATATGTACGAGCTGCGTTCGCTTCCCGCGTTTGCGCGTCTTACTTGTGATTTTTATTGGTGGAACCTGATTCTGATGTAATGATGTGTTTGTGTTGCGACAGTAAAATCATTGAACCAGCCTATAGCGTTATGGTGGAGAGATTAGAAAATAAACTGGACAACTGAGAAGTATGGGGATTGCTCGTCGAGATGCCAAAGAATACCCTGCGAATGATACTGTTAAATCACAATAATTGGAACCACTTTATCCATGTCTTATACGTTGGTTAATATAGCAGATATTATTATTATTATTATTATTATTATTTAAGCATGTTAATCTACTATTTGGGGCATTTTTGAAAAATCTTGAAAGCATTTTAGGAAACCTTTTAATAATTTAGCAAAAAAAAGGTACACAAATCTTCACTTCCGGGGGACCCTTGCACAAAACATTTTCAGACGGGGGTCAGCAGCCATGTACATAATATCATACCAAACTTGTGGCATGGTGATGTGGCACCCCTTAGGGCCGATTCATACTCCTATTTTAGAGCCGAATAAATGTCGGTTCGGTGCTGTAGAGCCTACAATTTGACGTCATTTGAGGTTCGGGGGGGCGGGTACCGTCCTAAAGTCGGCTCTTCGGTGCTACTGAAATTTTCTGACGAGCCGAAATAATTTCGGCACTACTACAGCACCGAAACAGCGGTAAAATAGGAGTATGAATCGGCCCTTAGATCTCTGCTGGTTCTGTAACCATGTGGGCCGGGGTACCATGGCTATTATTGGATTTCAATGATGATATATATTTAGAAACGAATTATGTAAAGAAAACTAAATGTCATGGTATTTTTTCTTCCATCGATCCAAGCCAGAACATAATCAATTGACTGATCACCAAATATCATTAACCATGCTCTGAAATGAACCCAGCTGACCACTTTACACAGGCTGCCGGATTAAATGTTCCGATGCGTGGGCCGCGAAAGCTTTTGGAATTTTCTGGGCCCTGAGCCCAATTGCCTTATTGGCTTAAAGACATGATCCACCACTACAACCCTTCCTGCACATAGCAGAGACAATGCTTATGTACACCCTGGCATCTCCATCTCCAAGCATCCCATAGTCCCTCCTGGCGACCTCCCCCCACAGGACAATGCTTATTCTCTGTCCCTAAATGACACCCTGGCGTCTCCATCTCCAAGCATCCCACGCACCCACTTCCCATTTTACTTAATTGTTCACATACAGTACAGTAGGCTGTGCATGTTTAAATATTGTTTGCAGAATTGTCCACAAATGCTGAAGAAAGCATGTTGTTTTAGACAGATGTTGGCATCCTAATCACTTTGTTGCACTTAAATGTTTTTTATTTTTATTTTATTTTGTGTGCTACCATGTGGTTTTTGACTAGAGTTCATGATGTTTTAAGTCACTCTGGATAAGAAAGCCTCTTGCTTGCTAAAGGCATAAATGGTAAATGTTGTAAACTCTAAGTACTGGACCCTCGTCTGGTTTGACAGACCGGTAGTGTGTGCCGGCTGGGTGGTGTGTGTGACAATCCGGTTACCTTTGGTACGGCGACAGTGGCGGCGGGCCCGGGAGAACAATAACGTGACACGAGACAGTATCACGCTAAAGGTTCACAAAGTTTATTACACATACAGGAAAAATATATAGAGCTGGATCCCAATGACGTGACAGCAACACTTGAGACATAATAACCGCTAACTGCAGCAAGGCTGACCTTGCTGTCTGAGATGTCTCTCGTATAGCCTAACTGAAAGTATGCTACAGTTCAGGCAGTACACAATACATATCAAGTACACTGTGTACTCACGTACAAGTACACAGCCTTGGGCGATCAGATTATAACAGTAAATACAGTAACATTTGAATAACCTTGCTGCCAAGATATCACTGAGCGTGCACTGTCACTATTATCGCACTCGCTCTGTTTGTCTGGTCTTACAGAGAAACTGCAATGAAAAATTGAGAACATGTGTGCAGATGATTAGTAAACTGTAAACTCTCTCTCTCTCGTGCTCTTCATCCTTCCCCCTGTCTCTCATTTTCTCTTTATCTCGCTCACTCGCTATATCTCCACGTCTTTCAGACGAGTGTCAGAGTGTGCACTTCTCTCCAGTTAGCAACTGTTTGAACGATCACGTTCCCTGGCATGAGAGTGCTATGTAATTAACTTATGAGTTTCCTGCTGTTGCAACGTGCTGCCCGTCTGCCTTAGAACAGCTCCTCTGATGGAACCCTACTGCCATCTCCTGGTGAGACAACACAACCCCTCATATTAGAAGCGGTTAAATCCCCCCAAACCCCCAAAATGTATAGAAAACTATCAGTAACTACTTTGAATGAGGGACATTAGGGTTAGCAAATCAGGGCAGAGCATTATTCAAGCTGGTCGGCTAGGTGCAGCAGAGGTGCAGAGAGAGAGAGCGGTGGTGAGAGAGGTGAAACCTGACTTAATGAAAGCTCACGAATTGTAGACGACAAGATCGACCCCCTAGTCATACTGACGTGGTGACGTGATTGGCTGCTTCTAGCCAATGGGAAGGAGAGAGGCAAATATCCCTGGCAGCCATGGCAGGCTGCAGACAGACAGTGCAGAGCAACGCAGCAGAGAAGCATGATCACACTCACACTCACTGAAACAGCGCAGCGCAGCCAATGCAAAGCCACAACAAAACACAAGTCATTGAACCACGCACAGAACGTCGGAAACGAACGCAAACAATGGCTGCGAGGCGTGAGGTTGTGACACACAAACATACACATTACTAAAATAATAATCATACTAATATGGGGAGAACAGAGAGACAGCGCTTCTTTCACCTGACAAATATCACTGTGATCCTTTCTTGTTTGGATAATGAAATGGTGTTGGTTTGATGGTGCAACAGTTGTAGTTCGTGTAGGCTATAGGTGGCCATTGGGCCATGGCTCTTCAGCCGACTGGTGGGCCCTCCCACCCGGGGCTACATTAGTTAGTTAGTAGCATAGCGTTTCAAATCGTTTTAAATATAAGCCCTTTAATTTGAAATGTCTTGGGATATTTTCATGCCATGTTATGTTTGGTGGGGCAATCATCAAGGCATTTAGGGGGGATGTGTGCGTGTTTCCCTGCATGATTCTGCTACTCTTTCTTCACCATCTGTGAGTTGGATTGCAAACAGTTTTCTTTTCGTTTACTAGGTTTACTATGTGTATGTTATGATTTATGTAGGTGCCTATCGTTTTGCTCTGAGCGACAGCCAAGCATGTTGCAATCACTTTGCCTGTAATTACGTGTGCAGTAGGTGCTTGCTAAGGGTAATAATTATACAATCTAGGCCACGCCGAAGGAGTTTCATCAAGTAGGCTAGCCGTGCTGTAATCATGTGGGTGTCATTATCTAATTCTTAATGAACAGAGTTTTAAATGAGATGCTGCATATAAGTGCATAGAATCTATGGAGAGAGAGAGAGAGAGAGAGAGAGAGAGAGAGAGAGAGAGGCATCAAGCTTGTAATGTATCTTTTCCATCAATCTTAATTAGGGGAAGACAGATTAATCAGTCAGCAGATAATATCAGCTGATATTTGGCTTCCACAAATATATTGGTATCAGACAAAATCCCCCCGATAAAGCACAAAATGTCTCTTTAAAAGACCCACTAGGAAACATCATTTATGGATATGACAGTAGGTACACATTTAATCATGTTCAATCATTATCATTTCAGTTATTATAAGGTCCACTGTCAGCCCAACGATGGTGGACTGTGTCGACGTGAAGTTGCTTCATTGTGTTTGTATAGGGCAAATACAGCTCTACAGTTTACACTGGTGATGAGAGTGCAAAGATCTGGCATCTATCTAATAAATGCACCAAGTCTCTGTGTGTCTGTGTGTATGTAACTATGTAACTCAAGAACCGTTCGCCCCACCGACGCCCCACAAGCGTCCCTCATCCTCACAGGGAGTGCAGGGCTCGGTGTCGAGTCGGTCGGACCCACGCTTGTCCAGAACCGCCACAAAAGGTCTCTGGCCCTGATCACCCCTATACTTCCATAGCCTGTTCTGACATCTGAATAGACTCCATATTTGGGCATGCCTGACAAAGAACTCCATATATGGGCATAGGTTTCAGATTACATACATGTATACATAGAGACATTGCCTGTGCGGGGAAGAGGATGACAGTTTGACTCTCTGGGGACAAGATGGCAGGGAAGTCACAGCAGAGACACATAGCATGAACGCCAAAGATACTACTTTATGGCTGGCAATGTACTCACAAACAATGTACGACAACGTGTCGTAAAGTGAGCTTGTAGATCTTCAGAAGGATTTTTATACATTTGAAAGCTTGTTAAATGGGACCTTAATTGGTACTCAAGTATATTTTTATATATTTTTGCCCCTTTATTACTCAAGTACATTTTGAATACCAAACGTGTCCATGTAACAGAGTATTAACAGAGTAAATTGAGTACTTCTTCCATCACTGGATTTATGCATTTATACTGTACGTCTCTCTCTCTCTCTTTCTCTCTCTCTCTCTCTCTCTCTCTCTCTCTCTGCCTCCCTCACATGTATGACATGTATCTTTGTCATCAAAGCAAAGACACATGTGATTTAACGACTTCCTCCATGCTGTGCGTAATATTCCCTGCGTTGCATTCGCGACAAGGTCCCGCGGCACTCAGCTTTGATCAGTGCCTGATTGGCCGTGACATGTGTGACATCCATTGCTTCGGCCTATCACTTCCACCGCTCCCGTCCACTGTGCCAAAGTACAAAGACACTTCATTCTTTTAACACCTCGATGTCTTTCATCTTCTCTCTCTCTCTCTCTCTCTTTCTCTCTCTGCCCTTCTCTGTGTTTTTTTTTTCTTTCTGCCGCATTCCCCTTTCTCTCTGCGTCACTACTATGATCTTTTCCTTGTGTGATCATTTTTTATTGATTATATAACACATATGTGGGACATACACTGTATGACAAACAGACATACCCACTAGTGCTGCACGATTTTTGCTCAAATGTGAATCGTACTTTTCCACCACAGGAATTGAGCTCATGATTCTGATCTTCCATGAAAATATGTATTGTCTGTAGTTGCTGAACATTACTACATTCAAAATATTGCTTGACCTAGTGAAATGAAAAATACGTTTTTCACACTTTTAGACCATATCATCATCCTGTGTGTGCAACAATGGATGCCAAAAAATGCGAATATTTTTATTTTTATATCAAAAGTTGAAGTTAAAATGTTTTAATTACTTCCTTTGAACGTAAACGCGCTGCGTGATGACGTGTCGAGACTCGAGGCTCACATGCATCTTAACGAATCTTGATTAAATTCACCTGTTTGATTCCCATTGCTGCGTCGTCCTCCAAACACAGGTGGTTTTGATTACAGAACTACTCAGTTTTTAATCTCATTCAAGATGACATCCAGACTAGTGTATTACTCGTTTTAAACTTAATCATACCGCTAAAATATGTATCTGAAAACATAAGAGTAACTCAAATTAATTGGACATCCAACTAGTACTGCACGATTCTTGCTCAAATCTTTGAAATGAGATTGCATACGGTATGTATCTGAACCTAGATCGCAATATTATTATCTTTTCGATTAATTGTGCAGCACTAATACCCACCCACTGTCCCACCCCACAGGAACTAACTAACAACAGACCAATGTACAGTAGTCAGTTTACTTACGGTACTTTTCGGAATATTCTGTATTATGGGAATTAGTTTGTTGAGGCTGCAGTCAGACAGACGGAGGGCTCTTGGGTGACACAGAGTTTATGGCAGCCATAACTGAGATCACCTTCACACCAGGATCTTTTAGCCTGCTGCGATAAAAACGAATCCTGCTGCTCATTGTCGGAAAGTGCGTTTTTGTTTGGCAGATGTGAAGGCTCATTCGAATTCTGGTGCGCATCAAACAAACGCATTCTAGTTCGCCAAAAACAGGGGGGGGGGGGGGGGGGGGGGGGGGGGGTTTCGCTTGCAGGTGTGAATGCAATCTGCGTCTGTCTGTCTGTCTGTCTGTCTGTGCAAAACATGGATAGAGCTCTGTCAGTGTGTTTGGGGAGTAGGGTCTTTCTTAATCTAATTATAAATACTTAAAAATGTATTGATTTCACTGTGTGTGCAGTGTCATTGTGTGACACAGCACAGTGTGAATGCAAACGCAGCAAATACAAATTCCAAAAATGATGCAACTTCACCTCTCATTCGCATTGAGTCTACCGAAGTATTCAAAGTCAAAAGTCAAAGTCATATGATTTGTCACACACGTTACCGCAGTGAAATTTGTTCTCCGCATTTGACCCATCTCTTGGAGCGGTGAGCCGCAGCCAAGGAGCAGTGAGCTGCAGCGTGCGCCGCGCTCGGGAATCATTTGATTAGTAGATTTGACCCCCAATCCAACCCTTTGATGCTGAGTGTCAAGCAGGGAGGCACTGGGTCCCATTTTTACAGTCTTTGGTATGACCCCGCCAGGGATCGAACCCCGACCTCCCAGTTTCAGGGCGGACACTCTGACCACAAGGCCACTGAGCTGCTCTCCACACTTCTTTGGGAAGCACTCTGGTGAAGCTGAAAGCTGAATTTTGCGATGAAAATGATCAAATCATTATTATTAGATTATCTAGCAGTTAGAATCTACTGCGGTGCCTGCAGGATGCAGAGCATCTATACCAGTGGCTGCCAAACCTTTCAGGTCGATAACCAAAAGACAGATTAGAGTTCCCAAAGTGGGGTCCGGGGACCCCCAGGGGTACCTGAGGGAGTTCCAGGGGGGACCCATCTATTTTGTTCATGTTCATAAAGTGCTAAAGTGTTTAAAGCAGTGGTTCCCAAACTTTTTCATGTCAAGGACCCCCAAATTGACACTACTTAGTGTGGACCCCCATTTGAAAAGATATGCCAGGGACCCCCATAAGAGAAGACGTACACATTTAGACGTCTACATTTAGACGTCTACATTTAGACGTCTGTATACATTTAGACGTCCGTATACATTCAGACGTCTACATTTAGACGTCTACATTTAGACGTCTACATTTAGACGTATACATTTAGACAGTGTCTCCCCGAGTGCCTCCCCAGTGTCCCCCCGAGTGCCTCCCCAATGCCTCCCCAGTGTGCCCCCCGAGTGCCTTCCCAGTGCCTCCCCAGTGTGCCCCTGAGTGCCTCCCCAGTGTCTCCCCAGTGCCTCCTCAGTGCCTGCCCAGTGTCCCCCAGTGTCCCCCCAGTGTCTCCAATAGCAATACAAGAGCAATAATACAAATTAATCTTAATGTATTAATCTTATTAATTAATTAATCAAATTAATTAATTAATCAAAATTGCGGCCTGTGCCCAGCACCATGCCAAAGCTTTTTCCTGCAGGAAACACTGCTTGTGGTTGTAAATATATTGTTATCCGTGTTGAGAGGATGAGGGGGTACCTGGAAAAATATCTACCCCAAAAGGGGTACCTGGTCCAAAAAAGGTTTGGGAACACCTGGATTAGACGATTGCCCAGCACCCAAACTAGTGAAAATCCAAGGTAGATGTTAGAGTCTTCCTTGGCCCTCGATCTGCACTTCATGAGCTGTATGCCTGGGATCTGCATGTTGTATGAGCAATTGAGCATGCATGGTGAGTCTTCTTTTTCCTTCTCACATCTCACTCAACCTTTCCTATTCTCAATTTGCAGACAGAGACTTAGTGCTGCCTGTTGTGATGCCACAATGCACCGTCTCTGTTGAACAATGCATATAGCAACACAATATTGCAGAATTTGTTTCAGATGTTTGAGATGTCAGATTACGTTTCTTCCGTGACTCCTTTGACTTTTCTCTTTTCTATTAAACTAGTTTTTTCTTTCTTTTTTCTTTTTCTTTTATCATGCAATAAGTCAGTGTAAAGACGTTTTTGTTTAAGTTTAGAAACAGAAGGACAGAAAAATCATCAAAAACCCTGGGGAAGTAGGACCTCAGACATTGCCGATAGAAAGAATAATGCTAAGAATGTTGCACCTGCAAACTCTTTGTCTCTAATGATCATTTAGACTCCAGCCACATCGATCATTTGTCTTGCTACTCGTCTTGCTTGTTGCTCTTTTTTAAATGTATATTTATTTATTTGTTCATTGTTGTCACTGCTGTTGTATCCTACTGACTCACATGTGAGTGCACAGGAGCCCCGAGCCTTAATTTGTATTACTATCTTTGGGGTGGTAAAACAAATGTACCTTCGACTCCTACAAACCACCATTATTCCTTTCATTTGTGCCAAGACCAGGTGAGTTGGCGGGGTATAGGTATAGTGGCGGCGCTTCATGCCTCAAGGCTACCATATACCATTATGCAGTCTTTGGTGCCCCCTGTCTGCCACCGCTATAACACCAGCCATTATTCACCTCTGGCTGGAGGCATGCACCCGCTACTGTTTGTCTACTACACAGTCTGTCTGTGGTGCCTGCTCCCTAGTCCCTCCAAAATAGTACAGAGGGAAAAAGTGGACATGAAGGGCAGCCTGTGTAGTGACGGCTGCTTTACACCCAACACACAACTATAGCTCTCTGTTCCCTCACCACCATGATCGCACTGGTGCCTTTTTGTTTCTTTCACCTAAGAGAGAGAGAGAACAAAGGAACTGTACAACCAGGTGACAATGCAGCGGCGCAGCGCACAAAATGGTGACATTTCACCATACTATTTCTTCATTTTGCCTGCTGTTTCTCAGTTCTCAGTTGCAGCGAGGTTCACAGGTACTATTGTCCCTGTGTTGAAAATAAAATAGTGAAGGTATAGCCAATCGACAAGCTCATAACGTGTTGTGAACTTGCAAGGACTCTTTTGTGTGAAGTATGAAGACAGTAATAGAAGACAACTCCTATACCGGTTCTTGAGAATAGTCTCTTACATCAGCATGGGTGCAGATTATTGAAGATATACAACGAAAGGGTTATCTACTGTCTTGAGTAGTTTCTTATGAATTTAGTTCACAGCAGCAGCAGATTATCTAGCCTAGAGCAGCCGACACTGAGCACGGCCTTCCTGAGCATCTGTTTCTCTAGATAGAGTGCGGAGCAGCGGATACATAATCATTTCAAAGTAAATAGGGCATTCACTTATGAAAAACAAGTGAAAAGTGAACTTACAGATGATGACAAGGGGAGCCTGCACGTCATTTGAAATTACGCCACTGGATTTCTTGGCATCAAAGAGAGAGAGAGAGAGAGAGTGTGTGTGTGTGTGTGTGTGTGTGTGTGTGTGTGTGTGTGTCAGGGTAATTAGTATGTATTTCAGGTCTGAAGCAAGTGGTGCATTGCTGCAACCCAACTCATGACACGGGAAAAGGTGTGTGTGTGTGTGTGTGTGTGTGTGTGTGTGTGTGTGTGTGTGTGTGTGTGTGTGTGTGTGTGTGTGTGTGTGTGTGTGTGTGTGTGTGTGTGTGTGTGTGTGTGTGTGTGTGTGTGTGTGTGTGTATTGGGGGGGCTGTCACTGCAAACTGTTGCTAGGAAACACTTGTGGCATCTCTCCTTCGTCTTCTTGAAATGCAGAGAGTAACTGACAGAGGAGTGAAATGTCAACCCTGTCCTCCCAGGAGTGTGGAGAATGATGGTGCATGTTTCTATTTAAGTAGCCATGTCTATCAAAGGGCTTCTCACAGAGTCAACAGAGACATTTCTACTGGCAGAGAGGACACTCTGCTTAGAATGCAGACAGGCCTCTCTCTGTCTCTCTCATTTGTTCTTTTCCTCTTGTTATGTTTCGCATCCCTCTTTATTTTTGCCTCGAGGGCGGCGGTCGATCTGCTTGTGATGCAGGCCGACTATTCGGGCTGGCCAAAAAGTTTAAATTGCTCCTCTTTCTTTCTGTCTGTCTCACTCCCCGCGCACAGTCTGTTCTTTTACTAATCTCTCTCTGTCTCTCTCTGTCTCTCTCTCTCTGTCTCTCTCTCTCTCTCTCTCTCTCTCTCTCTCCATTTGGTCCATCACTATACCCAGATATTTGATTATCAAAGCTGGCTGGCTGAAAAAAGGCTTCCAACTCTCTCCCTCTGCCTGCTGCTATAGCCCCTCCAGTCACTTACATCATAATGCAGAGAGAGGGATTGTGTGACTGTGTGTGGCACGCGCACCTTTAGTTTACATTATTATTAACGGCCAAACCACACCTACTGTTTGCATAATGTAAAGCGGAGGTGTTTTAGGGAACGCCCCTTCCTCAATGCTAAATCCCCAAATAGTGTCTTTGGAATGCTCGAACGAAAATAGAGCCCTATATCATGTCTTCACTCGGCCTGACTTTCCATGCATCCAAAGGGAGCTATAGGGGACAAGGGTGGACCCGGGTGGAGCAGTGGTGTGCTGTGAGGCCCTTCACAATGCTGACTTGGCACTCCGTGGGTGTCACTGCGGGTTCTGCCGGGTAGAAAGAGCTTTAACGAGTTCTAAGCCTGAAACCAAGCCAACCAGTGATATGATGAAACGTGACCATAAAACACTTGGTTCTGTATACCACATCAAAATGAGTTCAGAATCTCATGTATCTATGTAGCCCAGTCCAAAATGCATCCTTTAATTCATTTAGACTACTGGCTAAAATCCCTGTACTAAATAAATAGATTAAAACATTTAAACATTATCCTAAAAAACGCTGAATGCATGTGGTTTAAATAGGGTCAGATATATGGAAGAATGCATGTATTAAAATGGGAAACTAATTCAGAGTTAAAGTACAGAAGTACAGAGTTAAAAAGGTAATAAGTTAGACTACAGGTAGTCGCGCCAGTTCATTAAAACGAACTCAGGCCCCACCCAGAGTACTATACTACACAAGAAACCTCATAGCTACCTGGGAAGGGTGTTGCATCTATTTTAAGGAAGGGATGGAGAAGATCTTTTCGATGTTGCAAAGTGGTGAACGCTATTTACAGCGTATGCCCTATTTTTCTTTCTTTCTTTCTTTCTGCTTCATTTAATATATAATTATATATAAACCCAATCTACAAGCTACATCACATCAACATGTTGTGAGCTTATAATTTAGAACCGCTTTTTTGACAAATGTATTCAAGGTGGTTAAAGAGTATATGATAAGGACGTATAGAGAGGTTGTCAGTAGCTCATTATGAAATAAGAGTTTAGCGAACAAAAGAAGCGTCTCCATTCAGACAAGCATACAGGGATGTAGTCAATATCAATATTGAGGATGCCTGGTAGCCATGCATGGCCTAATTGGCCTATGCTGTGTACATTCCCTCCCTCCCTCCCTCCCTCCCTGCAGGCTGACCTTCAAACACTTTCTTCTTTGTGTCTCGACTATGCTAGCGCTCACACTTCCACTGCTCCTTAAAACTGGTAAGTATAGATACAATTCCTGCCACTATCTGGTAGTATATAATAATATGTATATATATTTTTTGGATAAGAACCTAAAAGTTGTCGACCCATCGTTTTTGTCATTTCTTCATTTTTTTCAAATCCTCAAAAATGATGAAAAACTGCGCGCTATAGTATGCCGTACGATATGGGCTATAGCCCACGGTCCAAAATGATGAGAAACGAGGCTAACTTTTTTTTTCAAAATTTCAAAAAACATGGGCTATAACCCATCGTTTTTGTCATTTCGTCATTTTTTTCAAATCCTCAAAAATGATGAAAAACTGCGCGCTATAGTATGCCGTACGATATGGGCTATAGCCCACGGTCCAAAATGATGAGAAACGAGGCTAACTTTTTTTTTCAAAATTTCAAAAAACATGGGCTATAACCCATCGTTTTTGTCATTTCGTCATTTTTTTCAAATCCTCAAAAATGATGAAAAACTGCGCGCTATAGTATGCCGTATGATATGGGCTATAGCCCACGGTCCAAAATGATGAGAAACGAGGCTAACTTTTTTTTTCAAAATTTCAAAAAACATGGGCTATAACCCATCGTTTTTGTCATTTCGTCATTTTTTTCAAATCCTCAAAAATGATGAAAAACTGCGCGCTATAGTATGCCGTACGATATGGGCTATAGCCCACGGTCCAAAATGATGAGAAACGAGGCTAACTTTTTTTTCCAAAATTTCAAAAAACATGGGCTATAACCCATCGTTTTTGTCATTTTGTCATTTTTTTCAAATCCTCAAAAATGATGAAAAACTGCGCGCTATAGTATGCCGTACGATATGGGCTATAGCCCACGGTCCAAAATGATGAGAAACGAGGCTAACTTTTTTTTCCAAAATTTCAAAAAACATGGGCTATAACCCATCGTTTTTGTCATTTCGTCATTTTTTTCAAATCCTCAAAAATGATGAAAAACTGCGCGCTATAGTATGCCGTACGATATGGGCTATAGCCCACGGTCCAAAATGATGAGAAACGAGGCTAACTTTTTTTTTCAAAATTTCAAAAAACATGGGCTATAACCCATCGTTTTTGTCATTTCGTAATTTTTTTCAAATCCTCAAAAATGATGAAAAACTGCGCGTTATAGTATGCCGTACGATATGGGCTATAGCCCACGGTCCAAAATGATGAGAAACGAGGCTAACTTTTTTTTTCAAAATTAAAAAAAACATGGGCTATAACCCATCGTTTTTGTCATTTCGTCATTTTTTTCAAATCCTCAAAAATGATGAAAAACTGCACGCTAAGTATGCCGTACGATATGGGCTATAGCCCACGGTCCAAAATGATGAGAAACGAGGCTAACTTTTTTTTTCAAAATTTCAAAAAACATGGGCTATAACCCATCGTTTTTGTCATTTCGTCATTTTTTTCAAATCCTCAAAAATGATGAAAAACTGCGCGCTATAGTATGCCGTATGATATGGGCTATAGCCCACGGTCCAAAATGATGAGAAACGAGGCTAACTTTTTTTTTCAAAATTTCAAAAAACATGGGCTATAACCCATCGTTTTTGTCATTTCGTCATTTTTTTCAAATCCTCAAAAATGATGAAAAACTGCGCGCTATAGTATGCCGTACGATATGGGCTATAGCCCACGGTCCAAAATGATGAGAAACGAGGCTAACTTTTTTTTCCAAAATTTCAAAAAACATGGGCTATAACCCATCGTTTTTGTCATTTTGTCATTTTTTTCAAATCCTCAAAAATGATGAAAAACTGCGCGCTATAGTATGCCGTACGATATGGGCTATAGCCCACGGTCCAAAATGATGAGAAACGAGGCTAACTTTTTTTTCCAAAATTTCAAAAAACATGGGCTATAACCCATCGTTTTTGTCATTTCGTCATTTTTTTCAAATCCTCAAAAATGATGAAAAACTGCGCGCTATAGTATGCCGTACGATATGGGCTATAGCCCACGGTCCAAAATGATGAGAAACGAGGCTAACTTTTTTTTTCAAAATTTCAAAAAACATGGGCTATAACCCATCGTTTTTGTCATTTCGTAATTTTTTTCAAATCCTCAAAAATGATGAAAAACTGCGCGTTATAGTATGCCGTACGATATGGGCTATAGCCCACGGTCCAAAATGATGAGAAACGAGGCTAACTTTTTTTTTCAAAATTAAAAAAAACATGGGCTATAACCCATCGTTTTTGTCATTTCGTCATTTTTTTCAAATCCTCAAAAATGATGAAAAACTGCACGCTAAGTATGCCGTACGATATGGGCTATAGCCCACGGTCCAAAATGATGAGAAACGAGGCTAACTTTTTTTTTCAAAATTTCAAAAAACATGGGCTATAACCCATCGTTTTTGTCATTTCGTCATTTTTTTCAAATCCTCAAAAATGATGAAAAACTGCGCGCTATAGTATGCCGTACGATATGGGCTATAGCCCACGGTCCAAAATGATGAGAAACGAGGCTAACTTTTTTTCCCAAAATTTCAAAAAACATGGGCTATAACCCATCGTTTTTGTCATTTCGTCATTTTTTTCAAATCCTCAAAAATGATGAAAAACTGCGCGCTATAGTATGCCATACGCTATGGGCTATAGCCCACGGTCCAAAATGATGAGAAACGAGGCTAACCTTTTTTTTCAAAATTTCAAAAAACATGGGCTATAACCCATCGTTTTTGTCATTTCGTCATTTTTTTAAAATCCTCAAAAATGATGAAAAACTGCGCGCTAAGTATGCCGTACGATATGGGCTATAGACCACGGTCCAAAATGATGAGAAACGAGGCTAACTTTTTTTTTCAAAATTTCAAAAAACATGGGCTATAACCCATCGTTTTTGTCATTTCGTCATTTTTTTCAAATCCTCAAAAATGATGAAAAACTGCGCGCTATAGTATGCCGTACGATATGGGCTATAGCCCACGGTCCAAAATGATGAGAAACGAGGCTAACTTTTTTTCCCAAAATTTCAAAAAACATGGGCTATAACCCATCGTTTTTGTCATTTCGTAATTTTTTTCAAATCCTCAAAAATGATGAAAAACTGCGCGCTATAGTATGCCGTACGATATGGGCTATAGCCCACGGTCCAAAATGATGAGAAACGAGGCTAACCTTTTTTTTCAAAATTTCAAAAAACATGGGCTATAACCCATCGTTTTTGTCATTTCGTCATTTTTTTCAAATCCTCAAAAATGATGAAAAACTGCGCGCTATAGTATGCCGTACGATATGGGCTATAGCCCACGGTCCAAAATGATGAGAAACGAGGCTAACTTTTTTTTCCAAAATTTCAAAAAACATGGGCTATAACCCATCGTTTTTGTCATTTCGTCATTTTTTTCAAATCCTCAAAAATGATGAAAAACTGCGCGCTATAGTATGCCGTACGATATGGGCTATAGCCCACGGTCCAAAATGATGAGAAACGAGGCTAACTTTTTTTTCCAAAATTTCAAAAAACATGGGCTATAACCCATCGTTTTTGTCATTTCGTCATTTTTTTCAAATCCTCAAAAATGATGAAAAACTGCGCGCTATAGTATGCCGTACGATATGGGCTATAGCCCACGGTCCAAAATGATGAGAAACGAGGCTAACTTTTTTTTTTCAAAATTTCAAAAAACATGGGCTATAACCCATCGTTTTTGTCATTTCGTCATTTTTTTCAAATCCTCAAAAATGATGAAAAACTGCGCGCTATAGTATGCCGTACGATATGGGCTATAGCCCACGGTCCAAAATGATGAGAAACGAGGCTAACTTTTTTTTTCAAAATTTCAAAAAACATGGGCTATAACCCATCGTTTTTGTCATTTCGTCA
Organism: Protomyctophum bolini; assembly: GCF_963924005.1. Taxonomy (NCBI): domain Eukaryota; kingdom Metazoa; phylum Chordata; class Actinopteri; order Myctophiformes; family Myctophidae; genus Protomyctophum; species Protomyctophum bolini. Next base: position 10,712,410 of record NC_137874.1, on the reverse strand, counting down.
TTTTTTTCAAATCCTCAAAAATGATGAAAAACTGCGCGCTATAGTATGCCGTACGATATGGGCTATAGCCCACGGTCCAAAATGATGAGAAACGAGGCTAACTTTTTTTTTTCAAAATTTCAAAAAACATGGGCTATAACCCATCGTTTTTGTCATTTCGTCATTTTTTTCAAATCCTCAAAAATGATGAAAAACTGCGCGCTATAGTATGCCGTACGATATGGGCTATAGCCCACGGTCCAAAATGATGAGAAACGAGGCTAACTTTTTTATTCAAAATTTCAAAAAACATGGGCTATAACCCATCGTTTTTGTCATTTCGTCATTTTTTTCAAATCCTCAAAAATGATGAAAAACTGCGCGCTATAGTATGCCGTACGATATGGGCTATAGCCCACGGTCCAAAATGATGAGAAACGAGGCTAACCTTTTTATTCAAAATTTCAAAAAACATGGGCTATAACCCATCGTTTTTGTCATTTCGTCATTTTTTTCAAAAACTCAAAAATGATGAAAAACTGCAGTATGCCGTACGATATGGGCTATAGCCCACGGTCCAAAATGATGAGAAACGAGGCTAACTTTTTTTTTTCAAAATTTCAAAAAACATGGGCTATAACCCATCGTTTTTGTCATTTCGTCATTTTTTTCAAATCCTCAAAAATGATGAAAAACTGCGCGCTATAGTATGCCGTACGATATGGGCTATAGCCCACGGTCAAAAATTATGAGAAACGAGGCTAACTTTTTTTTTCAAAATTTAAAAAAACATGGGCTATAACCCATCGTTTTTGTCATTTTGTCATTTTTTTCAAATCCTCAAAAATGATGAAAAACTGCGCGCTATAGTATGCCGTACGATATGGGCTATAGCCCACGGTCCAAAATGATGAGAAACGAGGCTAACTTTTTTATTCAAAATTTCAAAAAACATGGGCTATAACCCATCGTTTTTGTCATTTCGTCATTTTTTTCAAATCCTCAAAAATGATGAAAAACTGCGCGCTATAGTATGCCGTACGATATGGGCTATAGCCCACGGTCCAAAATGATGAGAAACGAGGCTAACTTTTTTTTTCAGAATTTCAAAAAACATGGGCTATAACCCATAGTTTTTGTCATTTCGTCATTTTTTTCAAATCCTCAAAAATGATGAAAAACTGTGCGCTATAGTATGCCGTACGATATGGGCTATAGTCGACCTCTGGTGGCTCTGTAGTAGAAATTGAGAAGGGACAGTATAGACAATGTTAATGTTCACTGGTTTTAAAACTGGTTTCTGGTTTGATTTTGTTTTTGATTTATCTTACTAATAATGTGTACATTTTACTACCATATTATAATGTGTATATAAAAACCAACCACATCATAATTGCGAACGCAGTGATTGCGAACGCAGTGAGCACTTACTATGAGACCTAGCAGATCATGTCTGTCTGTCTGTCCGTGTGTCCGTGTGTCTGTCCCGCTATCCAAATATGGAGTGTGTTGCATCAGCAATCACTCAGCTCCATAATGGGCACAAAAGGGGCCAGGTCCACTCAGCTCCATATATGGGCACAAAAGGGGCCAGGTCCACATATACAGTAACAGCGGGACAGACACACAGACAGACAGACAGACAGACAGACAGACATGATCTGCAGGGTCTCAGCTGCGTTCGCTTCCCGCGTTTGCGCGTCTTACTGGTGTAGATAGACGTGCTGACAACATGTACACAACACTAGGGTTATTGCATTGACAATCGCTCAGTGTGTCCAGGTTTGGTATACAGTAGGATGCCATTGGCTGGATTTCACTCACAATGTTCTCCACCTCCCTCCTTTCCGTATAGTACGCTTGTTGCGTGTGACAACACAACAGTGTTGTCACATTGTCTTGTTGCGTGTGACAACACAACAGTGTTGTCACATTGTCTTGCTGATTGAGCTCTGACATCAATCACAACATTGCCTAGCAACGCCAATTTGTGCAGACACAGACTGTAATATATATAGATGTGCATTTATACATTTAATAGTGAAAGGAGGTTAACAACACCACTGAAGTATTAGATTTGAGCCACAGAGTTCCCCCCAATGAATCCTGAGTCTCTCGTCCAGGCCCTTCGGGGCACGATGGATCCTAACCTGCGTGAGGCCGCAGAGAAACAGCTGAATGAGGGTCATACCCAGGTGAACTTTGTGTCCACGCTACTGCGAGTCACCATCTCTGACCAGCTGGATTTGCCAGTCAAACAAGCAGGTGTGATTTACCTCAAGAACATGGTAACCAAGCACTGGAGTGAGGAAGATGTTTCAGGCAAGGTGACGCTTGTCACCGGCAGCATCCCAGAGGAGGACAAGCAGTTCATTCGAGAGAACATTGTGCAGGCTGTCATCTTATCACCCGAGTGCATCAGGGTCCAGCTGACAACGTGCATCCGCCATGTGATTAAGCATGACTACCCAGACAAGTGGACAAACTTTGTGGAGAAGATAGGCGGACATCTACAGTCAGACAACAGTGCAGGGTGGCTGGGTATCTTGCTCTGCCTCTACCAGCTGGTCAAGAACTATGAATTTAAGAAACCAGATGAGCGCCAACCCTTGGTGTCTGCCATGAATATCTTCATGCCTATGTTGAAGGAACGCTTCATCCAGTTACTGCCTGACCCTTCCAGTGAGTCTGTTATGGTGCAAAAACAAATCTTCAAGATATTCCATGCCCTGGTCCAGAAAAACCTCCCTTTGGAGCTCATCAACAGACAGAACCTACCAGAATGGATGCAGATCCTGAAGACTGTAGTGGACAGAGATGTGCCTCCGGAGACTATGCAGGTGGGTGAAGATGAGAGGGCTGATCTGCCATGGTGGAAGTGTAAGAAGTGGGCCCTTCGCATCTTGGGCCGGCTGTTTGAGAAATATGGCAACCCAAGTACTGCAAACAAAGGATATGTCCAGTTCGCAGATCTTTTCCTCAAAGGATATGCAGTGACTGCACAACAGGTGCTACTGAAGGTTTTATATCAGTACAAGCAGAAGCAATATGTGGCACCAATAGTGCTCCAGCAGACACTCAACTATATCAACCATGGCATTACACAATCCATTACATGGAAAAACCTGAAGCCACATATCCAGGGCATCATTCAGGATGTGGTTTTCCCATTGATGTGTCACTCGGACAGCGATGAGGAACTGTGGCAGGAAGACCAAAATGAGTACATCCGCATTAAGTTTTCAGAGTTTGAAGACATCATCAGCCCCTCCACAGCAGCACAGACGCTCCTCTATACCTCCTGCAACAAGAGGAAAGAGGTTCTTCAAAATACGGTGGGCTTCTGCTACCAGATCCTCAATGATCCTGCTTCTGACCCCAGGAAAAAGGATGGTGCCCTAAATGTAATAGGTTCACTAGGTGATATTCTGCTTAAACAAAAGATGTATAAGGAACAGATGGAGACCCTTCTGAAGAATGATGTCTTCCCCATGTTTCTCAGTGAATTGGGCTACATGAGAGCCAGAGCCTGCTGGGTTTTGAATTGCTTAAGTGAGGTGAAGTTCACGAGTGACCAGAATCTGCAAACAGCCGTCGAATTGACGCGTCTTTGTCTCATCAATGACAACGAAATGCCTGTCAAGGCAGCGGCTGCCTTCTCCCTACAGATCCTCATCACAAACCACGAGAAGGCTAAAGAGTATGTCAGCCCCTTCATCCAGCCCGTGATGCAGACACTCCTGGACATTGTCAGAGAAACTGTGAATGATGAACTTACCGGCGTCATACAGAACATGGTAAATGAATACAGCGAGGAGATCATTCCCATCACTGTGGAGATGACGCAGCACTTGGCGATGACATTCAAGCAGATGATTGAGAGGGGCTTTGATGAGGAGGATAGATATGGAGAAAAAGCAGGAACGGCTCTGGCAATCCTCAACACCATTCGTACATTGCTGGAAGTGGTGGAGGAACACAAAGACATCACCCAGCAGCTGGAAGGCATCTGTCTCCAGGTGATTGACACAGTGCTGCAGCAGCACATAGTGGACTTCTATCAAGAGATCCTGTATCTGGCCGATAGCCTGACATGCCAGCAGGTGTCCCCACAGATGTGGCAGCTCCTTCCTGTGATGTTTAATGTCTTCCAGGAAGATGATTTTGAGTACATGATAGATATGATGCCTCTCCTACACAACTATGTCACAGTAGATACAAACACTCTCCTGTCTGACACCAAGTACCTCGAGTTCATATTCAGCTTGTGCAAGAAGCCCCTGACAGGGGAGCTTGATCTTGGTGAGGATGAAGAGTGTCATGCAGCCAAATTGTTGGAGGTGATCATTTTGCAGTGCAAAGGCCGTGGCATCGATCAGGTTGTGCCCTTGTTCGTGGCTGTTGCGTTGGAGCGGTTGACAAGGCAGGTGGAAACCAGTGAGTTGCGGACAATGTGCTTGCAAGTCGCCATTGCTGCACTTTATTATAACCCCCCGCTGCTCTTCAACACCCTGGAGAATCTACGCTTTCCCAATAACACAGAGCCCATCACTAACCAATTTATTACTCAGTGGCTCAAAGATATTGATTGCTTCCTTAGCCTCCATGACATGAAGATGAGCGTTCTTGGCCTCTGCACCCTGATTGACCTGGAGCAAAGACCCCAGGCTGTGAACCAGGTTGGCAGCCAGTTGCTGCCTGCAGCTATCGTGCTCTTTAGTGGTCTGAAGAAGGCATACGCCCTCAAAGCCAAAAATGAGAACGATGAAGATGATGAAGATGAGGATGATGGGGATGCTGAGCTGGCCAGCGACGAGGATGACATTGAAGTCCGCCTGAAGCAGGCAGGAGAGAATGAAGATGATGATGACTACTGGGATGACGATGACGATGAAGAGGAGGAAGCATTAGATGATTTCACTACTCCTGTAGATGATGAAGACAACTTGTCTGTGGATGAGTATCAGATCTTCAAAGCTGTACTACAGAATATCCAGACCCGTGACCCAGCATGGTACCAAGCACTCACACAATCCCTTGATGAGGAACATAGCAAACTTCTTCAAGACATTGGCACACTTGCAGATCAGAGAAAGGCAGCACATGAATCCAAGATGATCGAGAAGGATGGTGGCTACAAGTTCAAAATGCCAGCTTTGCCAAATAATTTCAATTTTGGAGGCAACCCTCCAGCAATGAATTGAGTGATCACTTCTTTGTATTAGTCTGTGACTATAGTAAATTGAAGTGACGTGAAAAGGCTTTTGTGTCCTGAAGTCCAGTGTGGAGAGGATACCATGATGGCAACGCTTTTACTGTTGGATTCAGGGCCGGATGAACCCTTTTTGGTGGCCACGACTACGACCAGGTGCAGGGCTATTTCAGAAGCCGCTAATTGCAACTGTCCAGCTTTTTTTTCCCTTATTTTTGGCCAGGCGTTCAGTTCGTCCCCTGAGCTTGGTGCCCCTGGCTGCAGCCCCAAGCCTGTGCATTAAGCCCGGCCCTGTTTGGGTCTGTGTCTGTGTGTCTATCCAGAGATAATCTCTCTTAACTGTTAGACCAATCAGTGCCATATGCGTGCAACTTAGTACCTCCACATTTTTTTTTCCAAATATATTTTTTACTTTTTGAAATATTAAACTTTAGTTTCATAATGGGAGTCATGGCTGAGACCTTGTGCAAATGTGGTGTCATACACATCATAGACCGATGTCACATTGGAGCCACGTATGATCCTCATGTGGATCCCAAGATCGACATGAATTTGAATTGATAAGGGGACTAAATATGTAATCCTTATCACCGTCTAGAGGCTAAATGACTGTGGCAAATTATACTGTAGGCTACTGTAGTATAATTTTTTTTTTATGCATTAACACATTCTTGTTATGAACATACAGTACATAATTAAGGTATTTGATTTTCAGGTAGTAACTGTATTCATAATTGTATAACATTTGAGTGGTTCTCAAAATTGGGGTCCATCATAAGAGGGTTCTAGAGGGAGTTTGTAGGCCTTTTCTTATGGCGGTCCACACAATATTTTTTAAATGGTGGTCCATCAATTTGGGGGTTCTTTACATGAAAATGTTTCAGAACCACCCATCACTATATGCGTGATCTTGGTAAATTCATGACTAGCAGTTTCATACATTGTTCTGGTCACATCGCCTCTGAGCGGTGCTAGCCATTCCAACATTTGACCATGTGTGTTTGTCTGTCTATATCAGCACGAGAATTGCCCATATATGGTCATGTGTATATGGGACCAACCGCCATCAAACCTTGATGAAATTAACGGCTTTACACCTTAACAGTTCCGCTTTTTAATCCAATATTCTACGCTGCCTAGATTGTCTTATTACCTTTGGAGCATACACTGAAGTATTTGCAGCTTTGATCCACGTAAATCCGGTGAAAAATAGTCAGTTTGTTGTTGAAGAGAAAAACATGCCACCATTACAATGTGAAACAAGAACCTCCTCCACAGCATGTTTTAGTCCAAACAAACACCCCGTTCACTTGCATACTATAGCACGCCGTTTTTCATCATTTTTGAGGATTTGAAAAAAAAATGTTATCCTCGTTTCTCTTTATATATTACTTTACTGTTGAAATGTAAAATTTACATTTCAACGGAAGGACCTGTAAATGACAACACAAAAACTAAGGCACTGGTGTCGTACTTCTGGTTTACCGGAACGGGGTGCAACTCCCTGCAGTGCCCTGCTCAATTTGTTGTATTTACATGGTTCATTGGTCCATGGTCTCAGAGGTCATCGCTATAGTCTTCATCATTGTTGACGATTTAAAACACGACACAGCATGCTATAACACGCCGTTCCACATCATTTTTGAGGATTTTTAAAAATTCCGCAATTTCCGCAATTTTCAATTTCCAATTTCCGCAATTTCCGGAATTTTCAATTTCCAATTTCCGCAATTTCCGCAATTTCCAGAATTTTCAATTTCAAATTTCCGCAATTTCCAGAATTTTCAATTTCCAATTTCCGCAATTTCCGGAATTTCCGGAATTTACAATTTCCAATTTCCGCAATTTCCGCAATTTTCAATTTCCAATTTCCGCAATTTCCGGAATTTACAATTTACAATTTCCGCAATTTCCGCAATTTCCAGAATTTTCAATTTCCAATTTCCGCAATTTCCGCAATTTCCGCAATTTCCGGAATTTACAATTTCCAATTTCCGCAATTTCCGCAATTTCCGGAATTTACAATTTCCAATTTCCGCAATTTCCAGAATTTTCAATTTCCAATTTTCGCAATTTCCGCAATTTCCGCAATTTACAATTTCCAATTTCCGCAATTTCCGCAATTTCCAGAATTTTCAATTTCCAATTTCCGCAATTTCCGCAATTTCCGGAATTTACAATTTCCAATTTCCGCAATTTCCGCAATTTTCAATTTCCAATTTCCGCAATTTCCGCAATTTCCGGAATTTACAATTTTTTGTAAATTCTGGAAATTGCAATTTCCAGAATTTGCAATTTCCAATTTCCGCAATTTCCGGAATTTCCAATTTCCAATTTCCGCAATTTCCGCAATTTCCGCAATTTCCGGAATTTACAATTTACAATTTCCTGCAATTTCCGCAATTTCCGGAATTTACAATTTCCAATTTCCGCAATTTCCGCAATTTACGGAATTTACAATTTCCGCAAAACTCCGCAATTTTTCCGCAACACTCCGCAATTCCTCCGCAATACTCCACAATTTTTTTCTTTTTTTAAACACTCCGCAATTTGCTAATGTTTCTCATCCTCCGCAAGACCGCAATTTTTTCGGTAAATACAACACATTGAGCAGGGCACTGCAGGGAGTTGAACCCCGTTCCGGTAAACCAGAAGTCCGACACCAGTGCCTTAGTTTTTGTGTTGTTCATTTACAGGTCCAGGTGTGCATATAAATGTGCGCCTGTGCGTGTGTAGGTGCACGCTTCAATATAACCCATCGTTTTTTTCATTTTTTCAATATTGTCCAATTCTCCATGAGTAGCTGTCTGTCTGTCTGCCTGTCTATGAGTAGCTGTCTGCCTGCCTGCCAGCCAGCAAGTTGGTTAACAGAAAATAAATTGTTATGGCTGAGTAAAATAAAATACAATATCCATTTCCACCATTTCCACCATTTCCACCATTTCCGCAATTACCATTTCCACAATTTCCGCAATTTCCGCAATTTCCGGATAACTTTTTTTTTCAAAATTTCAAAAATTGCGGAAATTGCGGAATTTTGAATTTTGAAAAAAAAAGTTATCCGGAAATTGCGGAAATTGCGGAAAATGAAAAAAACATGGGCTATAAGCCATCCTTTTTTTTCTAACACTCCGCAATTTGCTAATGTTTCCCATCCTTTCCGGTAAATACAACACATTGAGCAGGGCACTGCAGGGAGTTGAACCCCGTTCCGGTAAACCAGAAGTCCGACACCAGTGCCTTAGTTTTTGTGTTGTTCATTTACAGGTCCAGGTGTGCATATACATGTGCGCCTGTGCGTGTGTAGGTGCACGCTTCAATATAACCCATCGTTTTTTTCATTTTTTCAATATTGTCCAATTCTCCATGAGTAGCTGTCTGTCTGTCTGCCTGTCTATGAGCAGCTGTCTGCCTGCCTGCCAGCCAGCAAGTTGGTTAACAGAAAATAAATTGTTATGGCTTAGTAAAATAAAATACAATATCCATTTCCACCATTTCCGCAATTACCATTTCCACAATTTCCGCAATTTCCGCAATTTCCGGATAACTTTTTTTTTCAAAATTTCAAAAATTGCGGAAATTGCGGAATTTTGAATTTTGAAAAAAAAAGTTATCCGGAAATTGCGGAAATTGCGGAAAATGAAAAAAACATGGGCTATAAGCCATCCTTTTTTTTCTAACACTCCGCAATTTGCTAATGTTTCCCATCCTTTCCGGTAAATACAACACATTGAGCAGGGCACTGCAGGGAGTTGAACCCCGTTCCGGTAAACCAGAAGTCCGACACCAGTGCCTTAGTTTTTGTGTTGTTCATTTACAGGTCCAGGTGTGCATATAAATGTGCGCCTGTGCGTGTGTAGGTGCACGCTTCAATATAACCCATCGTTTTTTTCATTTTTTCAATATTGTCCAATTCTCCATGAGTAGCTGTCTGTCTGTCTGCCTGTCTATGAGTAGCTGTCTGCCTGCCTGCCAGCCAGCAAGTTGGTTAACAGAAAATAAATTGTTATGGCTGAGTAAAATAAAATACAATATCCATTTCCACCATTTCCACCATTTCCACCATTTCCGCAATTACCATTTCCACAATTTCCGCAATTTCCGCAATTTCCGGATAACTTTTTTTTTCAAAATTTCAAAAATTGCGGAAATTGCGGAATTTTGAATTTTGAAAAAAAAAGTTATCCGGAAATTGCGGAAATTGCGGAAAATGAAAAAAACATGGGCTATAAGCCATCCTTTTTTTTCTAACACTCCGCAATTTGCTAATGTTTCCCATCCTTTCCGGTAAATACAACACATTGAGCAGGGCACTGCAGGGAGTTGAACCCCGTTCCGGTAAACCAGAAGTCCGACACCAGTGCCTTAGTTTTTGTGTTGTTCATTTACAGGTCCAGGTGTGCATATACATGTGCGCCTGTGCGTGTGTAGGTGCACGCTTCAATATAACCCATCGTTTTTTTCATTTTTTCAATATTGTCCAATTCTCCATGAGTAGCTGTCTGTCTGTCTGCCTGTCTATGAGCAGCTGTCTGCCTGCCTGCCAGCCAGCAAGTTGGTTAACAGAAAATAAATTGTTATGGCTTAGTAAAATAAAATACAATATCCATTTCCACCATTTCCGCAATTACCATTTCCACAATTTCCGCAATTTCCGCAATTTCCGGATAACTTTTTTTTTCAAAATTTAAAAAATTGCGGAAATTGCGGAATTTTGAATTTTGAAAAAAAAAGTTATCCGGAAATTGCGGAAATTGCGGAAAATGAAAAAAACATGGGCTATAAGCCATCCTTTTTTTTCTAACACTCCGCAATTTGCTAATGTTTCCCATCCTTTCCGGTAAATACAACACATTGAGCAGGGCACTGCAGGGAGTTGAACCCCGTTCCGGTAAACCAGAAGTCCGACACCAGTGCCTTAGTTTTTGTGTTGTTCATTTACAGGTCCAGGTGTGCATATACATGTGCGCCTGTGCGTGTGTAGGTGCACGCTTCAATATAACCCATCGTTTTTTTCATTTTTTCAATATTGTCCAATTCTCCATGAGTAGCTGTCTGTCTGTCTGCCTGTCTATGAGCAGCTGTCTGCCTGCCTGCCAGCCAGCAAGTTGGTTAACAGAAAATAAATTGTTATGGCTTAGTAAAATAAAATACAATATCCATTTCCACCATTTCCGCAATTACCATTTCCACAATTTCCAATTTCCGCAATTTCCGCAATTTCCGGAATTTACAATTTCCAATTTCCGCAATTTCCGCAATTTCCGGAATTTACAATTTCCAATTTCCGCAATTTCCGCAATTTACAGAATTTTCAATTTCCAATTTCCGCAATTTCCGCAATTTCCGGAATTTACAATTTCCAATTTCCGCAATTTCCGCAATTTACAATTTCCAATTTCCGCAATTTCCGCAATTTCCGAAATTTTCAATTTCCAATTTCCGAAATTTCCGCAATTTCCGCAATTTTCAATTTCCATTTTCCGCAAAACTCCGCAATTTTTCCGCAACACTCCGCAATTCCTCCGCAATACTCCACAATTTTTTTCTTTTTTTAAACACTCCGCAATTTGCTAATGTTTCTCATCCTCCGCAAGACCGCAATTTTTTCGGTAAATACAACACATTGAGCAGGGCACTGCAGGGAGTTGAACCCCGTTCCGGTAAACCAGAAGTACCAGTACCAGTGCCTTAGCTTTTGTGTATTCAACTATTTGGGTAACATGTGAGCTTTATCCTCTAATTCATGGGCCTGGATTTTTTTCCAAAATTTCAAAAAACATGGGCTATAACCCATCGTTTTTTTATTTTTTTATTTATTATTATTATTATTTTATTTTATTTCTTTTTTTGCTATAGTATGCCGTTGTTACGAAACGGTTCAAGTCTAGGGGTTTTACTGCCCGTAACATGTATGAAAGAACAACACGGCTCATAAAAAAGTATTGGCTTTAATACTCAATTCAGAATAAATAACAAAGTGGCTTAGTACATGACAAAATGGCGGACAGAATGATAAACAGAATGGCTCTGTGAGCCCAGAATTACATGATGGATGAACAAACGACACAACCTAACACACAGACAAATGGAACTACAACTAAACCTGACATGAAACACATAAGCAGTCGGCTGGAGGGAAGGCCACACGCTGGAGTGCTCCCACACCACACGCTGGAGTGCTCCCACACCACACGCAGCAGTGTTCCCACCCCGAAGTCCAGACAGAGAGTGAGCTTTATAGTCCAGGAAGCAAGGCCTGAGCTGCCACAGGACCAATCCGAGGGCTGATCAGGCTCCAAGCCAGGCCCTCCTCAGGACGGCAACACATTAGGGACAATAATGCTCAGCACCTGCAGGGGACAGAAGCAACAACCAGTACCAGGCAACATAATAGGCGCTCCTCCTATAACCTACCACGTACCATATGGTACGGCATACTATAGCACGCCGTTTTTCATCATTTTTGAGGATTTGACAAAAATGACAAAATGAAAAAAACGATGGGTTATAGCCCATGTTTTTTGAAATTTTGAAAAAAAAAGTTATCCTCGTTTCTCATCATTTTGGACCATGGGCTATAGCCCATATGGTACGGCATACTATAGCACGCCGTTTTTCATCATTTTTGATGATTTGACAAAAATGAAAAAAACGATGGGTTATAGCCCATGTTTTTTGAAATTTTGAAAAAAAAAGTTATCCTCGTTTCTCATCATTTTGGACCATGGGCTATAGCCCATATGGTACGGCATACTATAGCACGCCGTTTTTCATCATTTTTGAGGATTTGACAAAAATGACTAAATGAAAAAAACGATGGGTTATAGCCCATGTTTTTTGAAATTTTGGAAAAAAAAAGTTATCCTCGTTTCTCATCATTTTGGACCATGGGTTATAGCCCATATGGTACGGCATACTATAGCACGCCGTTTTTCATCATTTTTGACGATTTGACAAAAATGACAAAATGAAAAAAACGATGGGTTATAGCCCATGTTTTTTGAAATTTTGAAAAAAAAAGTTATCCTCGTTTCTCATCATTTTGGACCATGGGCTATAGCCCATATCGTACGGCATACTATAGCACGCCGTTTTTCATCATTTTTGAGGATTTGACAAAAATGAAAAAAACGATGGGTTATAGCCCATGTTTTTTGAAATTTTGAAAAAAAAAGTTATCCTCGTTTCTCATCATTTTGGACCATGGGCTATAGCCCATATGGTACGGCATACTATAGCACGCCGTTTTTCATCATTTTTGATGATTTGACAAAAATGAAAAAAACGATGGGTTATAGCCCATGTTTTTTGAAATTTTGAAAAAAAAAGTTATCCTCGTTTCTCATTATTTTGGACCATGGGCTATAGCCCATATGGTACGGCATACTATAGCACGCCGTTTTTCATCATTTTTGAGGATTTGACAAAAATGAAAAAAACGATGGGTTATAGCCCATGTTTTTTGAAATTTTGAAAAAAAAAGTTATCCTCGTTTCTCATCATTTTGGACCATGGGCTATAGCCCATATGGTACGGCATACTATAGCACGCCGTTTTTCATCATTTTTGATGATTTGACAAAAATGAAAAAAAACGATGGGTTATAGCCCATGTTTTTTGAAATTTTGAAAAAAAAGGTTATCCTCGTTTCTCATCATTTTGGACCATGGGCTATAGCCCATATGGTACGGCATACTATAGCACGCCGTTTTTCATCATTTTTGAGGATTTGACAAAAATGACAAAATGAAAAAAACGATGGGTTATAGCCCATGTTTTTTGAAATTTTGAAAAAAAAAGTTATCCTCGTTTCTCATCATTTTGGACCATGGGTTATAGCCCATATGGTACGGCATACTATAGCACGCCGTTTTTCATCATTTTTGACGATTTGACAAAAATGACAAAATGAAAAAAACGATGGGTTATAGCCCATGTTTTTTGAAATTTTGAAAAAAAATAGTTATCCTCGTTTCTCATCATTTTGGACCATGGGCTATAGCCCATATGGTACGGCATACTATAGCACGCCGTTTTTCATCATTTTTGACGATTTGACAAAAATGACAAAATGAAAAAAACGATGGGTTATAGCCCATGTTTTTTGAAATTTTGAAAAAAAAAGTTATCCTCGTTTCTCATCATTTTGGACCATGGGCTATAGCCCATATGGTACGGCATACTATAGCACGCCGTTTTTCATCATTTTTGATGATTTGACAAAAATGACAAAATGAAAAAAACGATGGGTTATAGCCCATGTTTTTTGAAATTTTGAAAAAAAAAGTTATCCTCGTTTCTCATCATTTTGGACCATGGGCTATAGCCCATATGGTACGGCATACTATAGCACGCCGTTTTTCATCATTTTTGAGGATTTGACAAAAATGACAAAATGAAAAAAACGATGGGTTATAGCCCATGTTTTTTGAAATTTTGAAAAAAAAGAGTTATCCTCGTTTCTCATCATTTTGGACCATGGGCTATAGCCCATATGGTACGGCATACTATAGCACGCCGTTTTTCATCATTTTTGACGATTTGACAAAAATGACAAAATGAAAAAAACGATGGGTTATAGCCCATGTTTTTTGAAATTTTGAAAAAAAAAGTTATCCTCGTTTCTCATCATTTTGGACCATGGGCTATAGCCCATATGGTACGGCATACTATAGCACGCCGTTTTTCATCATTTTTGACGATTTGACAAAAATGACAAAATGAAAAAAACGATGGGTTATAGCCCATGTTTTTTGAAATTTTGAAAAAAAAAGTTATCCTCGTTTCTCATCATTTTGGACCATGGGTTATAGCCCATATGGTACGGCATACTATAGCACGCCGTTTTTCATCATTTTTGATGATTTGACAAAAATGAAAAAAACGATGGGTTATAGCCCATGTTTTTTGAAATTTTGAAAAAAAAAGTTATCCTCGTTTCTCATCATTTTGGACCATGGGCTATAGCCCATATGGTACGGCATACTATAGCACGCCGTTTTTCATCATTTTTGATGATTTGACAAAAATGAAAAAAACGATGGGTTATAGCCCATGTTTTTTGAAATTTTGAAAAAAAAAGTTATCCTCGTTTCTCATCATTTTGGACCATGGGCTATAGCCCATATGGTACGGCATACTATAGCACGCCGTTTTTCATCATTTTTGATGATTTGACAAAAATGAAAAAAACGATGGGTTATAGCCCATGTTTTTTGAAATTTTGAAAAAAAAGTTATCCTCGTTTCTCATCATTTTGGACCATGGGCTATAGCCCATATGGTACGGCATACTATAGCACGCCGTTTTTCATCATTTTTGACGATTTGACAAAAATGACAAAATGAAAAAAACGATGGGTTATAGCCCATGTTTTTTGAAATTTTGAAAAAAAATAGTTATCCTCGTTTCTCATCATTTTGGACCATGGGCTATAGCCCATATGGTACGGCATACTATAGCACGCCGTTTTTCATCATTTTTGACGATTTGACAAAAATGACAAAATGAAAAAAACGATGGGTTATAGCCCATGTTTTTTGAAATTTTGAAAAAAAAGGTTATCCTCGTTTCTCATCATTTTGGACCATGGGCTAAAGCCCATATGGTACGGCATACTATAGCACGCCGTTTTTCATCATTTTTGATGATTTGACAAAAATGAAAAAAACGATGGGTTATAGCCCATGTTTTTTGAAATTTTGAAAAAAAAAAGTTATCCTCGTTTCTCATCATTTTGGACCATGGGCTATAGCCCATATGGTACGGCATACTATAGCACGCCGTTTTTCATCATTTTTGATGATTTGACAAAAATGAAAAAAACGATGGGTTATAGCCCATGTTTTTTGAAATTTTGAAAAAAAAAGTTATCCTCGTTTCTCATCATTTTGGACCATGGGCTATAGCCCATATGGTACGGCATACTATAGCACGCCGTTTTTCATCATTTTTGACGATTTGACAAAAATGAAAAAAACGATGGGTTATAGCCCATGTTTTTTGAAATTTTGAAAAAAAAAGTTATCCTCGTTTCTCATCATTTTGGACCATGGGCTATAGCCCATATGGTACGGCATACTATAGCACGCCGTTTTTCATCATTTTTGATGATTTGACAAAAATGAAAAAAAACGATGGGTTATAGCCCATGTTTTTTGAAATTTTGAAAAGAAAAGTTATCCTCGTTTCTCATCATTTTGGACCATGGGCTATAGCCCATATGGTACGGCATACTATAGCACGCCGTTTTTCATCATTTTTGAGGATTTGACAAAAATGACAAAATGAAAAAAACGATGGGTTATAGCCCATGTTTTTTGAAATTTTGAAAAAAAAAGTTATCCTCGTTTCTCATCATTTTGGACCATGGGTTATAGCCCATATGGTACGGCATACTATAGCACGCCGTTTTTCATCATTTTTGACGATTTGACAAAAATGACAAAATGAAAAAAACGATGGGTTATAGCCCATGTTTTTTGAAATTTTGAAAAAAAATAGTTATCCTCGTTTCTCATCATTTTGGACCATGGGCTATAGCCCATATGGTACGGCATACTATAGCACGCCGTTTTTCATCATTTTTGACGATTTGACAAAAATGACAAAATGAAAAAAACGATGGGTTATAGCCCATGTTTTTTGAAATTTTGAAAAACAAAGTTATCCTCGTTTCTCATCATTTTGGACCATGGGATATAGCCCATATGGTACGGCATACTATAGCACGCCGTTTTTCATCATTTTTGATGATTTGACAAAAATGAAAAAAACGATGGGTTATAGCCCATGTTTTTTGAAATTTTGAAAAAAAAAGTTATCCTCGTTTCTCATCATTTTGGACCATGGGCTATAGCCCATATGGTACGGCATACTATAGCACGCCGTTTTTCATCATTTTTGATGATTTGACAAAAATGAAAAAAACGATGGGTTATAGCCCATGTTTTTTGAAATTTTGAAAAAAAAAGTTATCCTCGTTTCTCATCATTTTGGACCATGGGCTATAGCCCATATGGTACGGCATACTATAGCACGCCGTTTTTCATCATTTTTGAGGATTTGACAAAAATGACAAAATGAAAAAAACGATGGGTTATAGCCCATGTTTTTTGAAATTTTGAAAAAAAAAGTTATCCTCGTTTCTCATCATTTTGGACCATGGGCTATAGCCCATATGGTACGGCATACTATAGCACGCCGTTTTTCATCATTTTTGAGGATTTGACAAAAATGACAAAATGAAAAAAAACAATGGGTTATAGCCCATGTTTTTTGAAATTTTGAAAAAAAAAGTTATCCTCGTTTCTCATCATTTTGGACCATGGGTTATAGCCCATATGGTACGGCATACTATAGCACGCCGTTTTTCATCATTTTTGACGATTTGACAAAAATGACACAATGAAAAAAACGATGGGTTATAGCCCATGTTTTTTGAAATTTTGAAAAAAAGGTTATCCTCGTTTCTCATCATTTTGGACCATGGGCTATAGCCCATATGGTACGGCATACTATAGCACGCCGTTTTTCATCATTTTTGACTATTTGACAAAAATGACAAAATGAAAAAAACGATGGGTTATAGCCCATGTTTTTTGAAATTTTGAAAAAAAATAGTTATCCTCGTTTCTCATCATTTTGGACCATGGGCTATAGCCCATATGGTACGGCATACTATAGCACGCCGTTTTTCATCATTTTTGACGATTTGACAAAAATGACAAAATGAAAAAAACGATGGGTTATAGCCCATGTTTTTTGAAATTTTGAAAAAAAATAGTTATCCTCGTTTCTCATCATTTTGGACCATATGGTACGGCTGTGACAGCTGTTGGCTGTTTTGATTATGTTTGATTAATGATTATTTAATATATATAGAGCTGATGCTATCATATCTCTATATATTTATTAGTAGGCTTGTTTACCCATGGTCCAAAATGATGAGAAACGAGGATTTTTTTTTTTTTCAAAATTTCAAAAAACATGGGCTATAACCCATCGTTTTTTTCATTTTGTCATTTTTGTCAAATCGTCAAAAATGATGAAAAACGGCGTGCTATAGTATGCCGTACCATATGGGCTATAACCCATGGTCCAAAATGATGAGAAACGAGGATAACTTTTTTTTTCAAAATTTCAAAAAACATGGGCTATAACCTATCGTTTTTTTCATTTTGTCATTTTTGTCAAATCCTCAAAAATGATGAAAAACGGCGTGCTATAGTATGCCGTACCATATGGGCTATAGCCCATGGTCCAAAATGATGAGAAACGAGGATAACCTTTTTTTTCAAAATTTCAAAAAACATGGGCTATAACCCATCGTTTTTTTCATTTTTGTCAAATCATCAAAAATGATGAAAAACGGCGTGCTATAGTATGCCGTACCATATGGGCTATAGCCCATGGTCCAAAATGATGAGAAACGAGGATAACTTTTTTTTTCAAAATTTCAAAAAACATGGGCTATAACCCATCGTTTTTTTCATTGTCATTTTTGTCAAATCGTCAAAAATGATGAAAAACGGCGTGCTATAGTATGCCGTACCATATGGGCTATAACCCATGGTCCAAAATGATGAGAAACGAGGATAACTATTTTTTTTCAAAATTTCAAAAAACATGGGCTATAACCCATCGTTTTTTTCATTTTGTCATTTTTGTCAAATCCTCAAAAATGATGAAAAACGGCGTGCTATAGTATGCCGTACCATATGGGCTATAGCCCATGGTCCAAAATGATGAGAAACGAGGATAACTTTTTTTTCAAAATTTCAAAAAACATGGGCTATAACCCATCGTTTTTTTCATTTTTGTCAAATCATCAAAAATGATGAAAAACTGCGTGCTATAGTATGCCGTACCATATGGGCTATAGCCCATGGTCCAAAATGATGAGAAACAAGGATAACTTTTTTTTTCAAATTTTCAAAAAACATGGGCTATAACCCATCGTTTTTTTCATTTTGTCATTTTTGTCAAAACGTCAAAAATGATGAAAAACGGCGTGCTATAGTATGCAAAAAAAGAACTGAGCATCACAAACTCTCCAAAAAAGAACACCTGGAGAACACAAAAGCCACGGTCAACACCCACAATAACATCCTGTGAAAAAAAAACTCCAAGTGGGACGCAGACCCACAAACAATCAGTGCAACTGCCATGGCCCTGTATTTCTCTACAGCAGAGTATGCCTGCTCAAGCTGGAGCCGATCACGTCACACCAAATTGGTCGACACAGCCCTAAATAACAACTCCTTTCGTGGCTGTTTAAATTCGAGGGTCGCCGGTCCTCTCGAACGGAACAGTTTAACGTCATGCCCAGGACGAAAAGATATAGAGAACACCAACATGAAAAATAACAGTATATAGCGTTGTCTATATAGCACGCCGCTCAATGACCTGAGACCATGGACCAATGAACCATGTAAATACAACACATTGAGCAGGGCACTGCAGGGAGTTGAACCCCGTTCCGGTAAACCAGAAGTCCGACACCAGTGCCTTAGTTTTTGTGTTGTTAATTTACAGGTCCAGGTGTGCATACGCATGTGCGCCTGTGCGTGTGTAGGTGCATATGTGCATTTGTGTGTGCACGCTTCAATGACCACTGTTGGATCCCATGGGGATCAAGGACCTCTGGGAGCCACCTATAATTCACAACGGTCACAGCGAACTCTGTTGCATCACAACTGGTGGCCAACAGTCGTAACCAACACCGCCGCCGACCCACAGGAGAATACCATCGCACAGTGGTATCAGACCAACCACAATCAGCCAACCCTCAAACCAAACCCTTCGACCTAGAAGAACTCGGAATTGCAATGGGAAAGTTGAAACCCGGAAAAGCAGCAGGGATTGATGACATACTGGCAGAAATTATACAGCACCTGGAACCTAACGCAAAGACCTGGCTAGTGGGGATGCTGAACACATGCATGGCACAGAAAACCATCCTTTCTGTCTGGAAAAAGGCCAAAGTGGTTGCAATCCACAAACCTGGCAAAGACCCATCATCCCCAAAGAGCTACCGACCCATGTCCCTCCTTTGCATCACCTACAAGCTCTATGAGAGGCTGCTACTCCAACGCCTCGTTGTCACTCAACAAAGCTGACTAAAGACCAAGCTGGCTTCCGTCCCGGCCGCTCCTGTGCTGGACAGAGCTCAACCTCACCCAACACATTGAGGATGGGTTTGAGGGAAAACAAATAACTGCAGCAGCATTCAGAGATCTCTCTGCTGTCCAACACGGCACAATGGTCAGGAAAAGCCTCCTCAACAACAGGCGCTTCTATGTCCAGTTAATTGACCAGAGGAGTAAATGGAAAGCCCAAAAGAACGACCTCCCACAAGGTAGCGTGCTCGCCCCCCTCCTTTTCAATATCTACACAAACGACCAGCCACTACCAACAGAATGCCAGCGTTTCATCTACGCCGACGACCTCTGCATTACCACCCAACAAGCAGACTTGCAAAAGATTGAGTCTGTCCTTGAAAGTGCCCTCCAAGAAATGTCAAGCTACTACAATACAACCACCTGAAACCCAACCCATCAAAAACCCAACTATGCAGCTTCCACCTGAGGAAACCGAGACGCGAAAAACGAACTGAGCGTCACTTGGGATGGTCACAAACTCTCCAACCATACCCACCCCATGTAACTTGGAGTTACACTGGACAGGACACTTCAAAAAACACCTGGAGAACACAAAGGCAAGCATGCAGTCAGCTGGTGCCTGCCTGCGTGCCTGCCTTCCTCATGTGGAAGCATAGTTGAGTTTGTGTGTGTCTTTCTTTTTCTGTCTCTTTGTTAGGACAGAGATCAAGGTAGACGCCGTTGGAAAGCTCAACACAAGCCGATGCCCCTAGAGATCCATCCCAAAGCTTCCCTCAGGGAGCCCAGCAAGCCAGCTAGCCAGCAAGCCCGCCCAATCAGCCAACGCAGCCAGCCAGCTCCGCCAGTCAGCCAGTGTAGAAAGTCAGGCTGCCAAGCCAGCGCACATCAGCCCTTGCAGTCAGCCATTGCAGCCATACCAGCCTTGCTCAGTCAGCTCAGCCAGGCCTCTCTCGAGGCCTGGCTCTCTGTCTGCCTGGCCCGGTCTGCCCCGCAGCAATAGAACCAGCCTTGCCGGCAAGGCAGCCAGCTCAGAATACGAGCTCAGCAAGCCAGCGCAGCTGGCAAGCACGCAGTTAGTCTAAACCAGTTTCAGACCGGCAGGCCAAGGCAGACAGGCAGGCAGAAAGACCAGGAAGGCAACAAAGTGCAGGCAGGGGGACTATCCGGCCTAAGGCTGCGCTGCAAGGGTTGGAGCCTGGCTTGCTCCTGCTGGTCTGGGCTGAGTGGCTGTGGCTGCACAGTAAGGCTGCAGTAACCTAGTCTGGGCTTGTTGCTGCACTGGCTTGCTAAGCTCGCATTCTGAGCTGGCTGGCTCGCCAGATAGGCTGGTTCTGTTGCTGCAAGGCAGGGCAGGGCAGACCGGGCCAGGCAGACAGAGAGCCAGGCCTCGAAAGAGGCCTGGCTGAGCTGACTGAGCAAGGCTGGTATGGCTGCAATGGCTGACTGCAAGGGCTGATATGCTCTGGCTTGGCAGCCTGGGAACATGGGAAAATAAACATATAGCCTACAGTGAGTGGGGAAATGGGTGGGGGGATTCAGATTTTACCCGTTTTTGCCAGTTTCAAATTGCAGCCATCCGTAGGTGCCCTTTGAGTGCAGTTTTGAAGGAGTCAAGGGATTTGCATGTCTTAATGACTGTTGGTAGGGCGTTCCACATTTTGGTGGCATAGGAGCGAAATTAATTTAGTCATTGCAAATTCTCTTTATTGTTAATGGCATTTAATGTTTGTGTTAGGGACAAGATGACGTACATTTTCCCTTCATCGTCAATGGGCGTTTTTAAAACAAACATTGAACTATAAACACAAACATTAAACCTGCATATGAAAAAGTGTGAATGGAGTTTCTAGGTGAAAGTGATTTTTTGACTTGCCAACATCTGCCATAGAACCCCCATTCTGAATTTCTCATGTCAAAGCATTATATATTTCTAAAACTATGAAACATTTCACTTATAGAACAAGGAAAACAACTGAGGATGATAATTAGATTGGAGTTTCTAGGTGAAAGTGTTTTTTTTTGCAAATTGCGGCTAGGACTACAGCTGCAATGTTTGCAAGTTTAACGTCGTTTAAAACAAGCAGATCGCAAACCAAATTGGATGAGTGGGGAGTCAATGGAGGGTATTGCAATTTGCAACTCTAGATTCAACCCATTATAAAAAAATCTAGAGTTGCAAAATGCGGCTAGGCCAGGGGCAATGGGACATCTGGGCACCTCGATGTAAAATTGGCTATTTTGTCCAAAATGTAAAAAGGAATAATACTTGGAAAATGGTTTTAAAGTAAAGTATTCAGGATAATAGAACATGCTAAAACATTTGACAATTACAGGTCTAATATCTCTACAAACAGCTATAAAACCTGTATATCCAGACATTTTGGGGCAAAACAAGAAGTTAAAGGATACAAATAGGTCTGATGATGTACCATACTTGTTCACATAATGTATACCGGTACTTTAGATTACTTAAGACCATATTTAAATATTGTTTTTTAATGCAAATTGAGTTTCTTACTGGCATATTGGCTTCAAGATATTGGCTTCTCTCAACATTGCCGAGTAGTAGCCTATATAGGGAGACGCTGACATATTTAACACTTTAACTATAATCAAAACTTTCTCATTACTTTGACTCTATCGCCATCTCCTGATAACAAAAGGTAAAACCTTCCCATGACAGCTTACTACTGGCAGTAAGCTCTCACTGACAACCAAGTCTTGTCCCCACATGTTTCAGCCATCACCAGTGCAATTTATACGAGTTAGGTTAAAGTCTAACTAACTTTTCACTTTGTAAAACATGGCATTGAAGGTCAAACGATTTGTGACCATTGCTGCATCAACTATAATAATAAAACAATAATATTGGTGCTTAGTGCAGAAAGGTTGGTTCCTTTTGAGCTGCGTTCGAACAGTAATTATCCATTTCTATAATGTCCAGAGTTTAATCATTTTTTCTATAAATGCCTGTATCGTATTAGAATTGGTAGGGATGAATAATAGATTAGATAGATATTTCTACAGAGAGTCCAAACACAGCACAACAGATGAACGTTAGCTTGGCTCAGTGGTTCCCAAACAGAGTGTCCTGAGTTAGTGTGTTCTCACTCAGTATAGGAGACATACCAACATAAAGTGTATAGAGCGTCGCTCTATACACTTGCTCAATCTGTCTTTCCTTTATCAAGGTAGTTCTCAGCTGAGCGCAGTATCTCGTTGACGGCGCTGAGGAGCAGGATGTCACAGCTCTTGTCCAGCTCTTTCTCCTCGCTGTAGTTCTTCACAGGAAACACAGAGGATAGAGGAACGCCCAGACACTGGCTGGCCTCCTGGAGCTTAAGTCAATGGTTCCCAAACCGAGTGTCCGCAAATAATTTGGGGGGGGGACGGGGGGACGACACATTCAAGCTCAGTGAGGTAGTGTTGGTTTCCTGTGGTTTGTCTTTGGTAGAACTCACCTTGGTCTTGATGTAGAGGCTGTGATAAACACTGCTCAGGTCCTTTGCCACAGCCCGATCGGCTTCATCCACTTTAGTCAACAGGACCAACTGAGGGATCCCTGGAGAACAGCACCCAACATGTTCAACAGCTGTAAAAAATAATAATAACGACCCCAGGCTGTGCAATTGTGATACTTTTGTTTTGTAAACCAAGGACTATATACTACTATATTAGTATGCCTTACCATTAATTTTGGAAGGAAGCTTCACTGGGAGAGATCTTGACATTGATAAGCCTAATTTATACTACATAACCACAAGTGCCGAAAATAGACAATCTACAAGCTCACAATGCATGTTGTGTTGCGCTTGCAACACATTATAAGCTTGTACCATTTGTCATGAGACACCATTTTGCGGTGGCGCAACAATTGGGGCTTACAGTGATGCTGCGTTTGAGCAACTGACCGACTAGGTTGACCTTGCGTCAAACGGCGGCCAGTTTGTCCTCAATCTTGGAGGACATGGCGTCGATGACGTAGGCCACGCAGTGGATCCTGTCCTGAAGACCTGGACCTTTATTGTAGGCCTGGGCCTCTGGTTGTAACGGAACTAAAGCGTTGAACTGTGAAGAGCAGGGGAAAGAAAACACATTAATTTCACTCATGACTGACTGAATAATGCATTACATATCCTTCCCATCTCTCTAATGTCCTATCTAATTAAAGACAGCAAAAGATGATTGAAATAAGATGATCCTGTTCGGCAAAGCAAAGAACCACAATTAGTATTACTAATTTAAACTCTAGTTTGGTTTTCAATTAGAAATGTGCGAAGATTCACCTGATATCTGTCGGCAATGTGACCTCTCAAAATGCTGCTTATGTCGTCCACATTAACCCCTGTGGTCTCCTCCAATCCCATGGTGTCACACAAGATGATTGGCAGAGGTTTGCCCGGCTCTCTAGCTTTAACCTCGTAGGTGTGAAACTGTAGGATGTACAATGTTATTATTTCACTCTACTAAAGGGCCTATTCAGACTCCAGATTTAGGTGAAGAGGTGGCCACCTTTTCGGTGGTCACCTCTTCACCAAAACAGTGGTTTTTCACAATTGCACAGCCTGGGGGTCGTTATTATTATTATTTTTGACAGAGAGGGGGGTTATAATTTAAGAGGGGAGCTAAATTTGAAGAAACTTCTTGTCAACACTACCATGAAAAGTCAATGTATAACAATCTGTGGGGTCAATTTGTGGAATGGTCTGGCTGTAGAACTCAAACAAAGCACCAACATTGTACAATTTAAGAGGATGTACAAAAATGACTTACTTAACTATTACAGAGTGGAGGATGAGGCACGTTGATTGTCTCGGGCTATACTTGATTTCTTAATTATTATACTTGATTTCTCATTTATTGTTCTTACATACACATGGACACATGTACGTGTGCATTTAGAGGAATTCACAGCTGAGGAACCAAAACACAAAGGAAAACCGTGACTCCCTCCCTCCCCACACTGATGGGAAATCCCAGTGCGACTACTTTCTCATATTCTTGGCAGGCTGTTAAGTTGTATTGCCTGGCATTAATCTGTGCCCAACTTGTCAACCAAGAACATTAGTTCACAACATGGGTGGTTATGGTTTAGAGTTACGTAGCAGTGGGTCACCTGGGTGGTGGTGGAGCCCCGGTTGCCTGCAGCCCCCTGGAGGGTGACGTGTCCAAGATGGACTTGATGGAGTTGCAGAAGCTGGACTTCCCTGCTCCCACTGGTCCAATGAGCAGAACCCTGATCTGGGACACAGCACTGAAACTTCTCTGTTCTATTTGGTACAGCAGAGCTTCCTTATTCCTGTGGAGACCAGTGTTCAACAGGTTAAACATTTAAGCATGTTTCACTGCAGATGCAATGTAGGCAAATCTTGTACAGTATACATACTGTAGGTGCAGTGCTGATTTCTTAACTGTCGGGACTCGGGAGCCTCAGCTGCTATTTTTAATGCTATTGCGTGCAGTAGTAGTAGTAGTATGGATTGTGAAATGTGTTTGATCTTTCACCCCTGCCCTGGTTGTATAAACCAAATCTAGCAAAGTGTGGCGTTCTTCTTTCTACTTTGGCAACGATATAGTGCTGTGTGACTCAGTAAATGTGTAGTTTCAGTTGATTAGATTTTGTCTGTTTCAGTTTACACAAATTTGCACTATAAACAAACATGGCGCACAATACAATATCGTGGCAACCTTAGGCATGGGTGGCACAGGGGAAGGTGATCACTGATCACCTTAGGCATGGGTGGCACAGGGGAAGGTGATCACTGATCACCTTAGGCATGGGTGGCACAGGGGAAGGTGATCACTGATCACCTTAGGCATGGATGGCACAGGGGAAGGTGATCACTGATCACCTTAGGCATGGGTGGCACAGGGGAAGGTGATCACTGGCAGCCGCACATTGGTATAGGTGTGAGAAAGGAAATGACATGATCCTGCACATCATTTGTATTCGTTCATTACAAACTCCTAAATCTGAAAGAGGATGGAGTCTGCGACTGGGTTATCGCTAATGATCTACAAAATAATTTACAAAAAATACAGGTTGTTATGTATATGGACAATCAAAATCAGTTGTAAATATTAAACTTAATGTTGATAAAGATATGGCACACTGACCATCTATAAAAATGAAAACATGCCACTTCATGTCAAAAAGGTTGCAGACCCACTATAGTAAAGTAGTACAGTATATGAATAAGTACAGTATTATATTGTTGCTGTCTGGAAATCTGGAAAAATGTTCATTTTTCAGGAAATGAAAAATATAAATTTTTAAAGGAAATGAAGAAACGATGCAATACTGCCTCATCAAAGTTGGTGTTGTGACTTTAGATATTGCCAATTACTTGAAAAGGAGAGAGGTGGTGGAGTTAGCTGTTTTAGCAGACCGTTTGACGTTCCAATGGAGTTAAGAGGTTTTGTCCAAAGCGTTTTTTTTTTACTACTTTCCATTGGTTCACACAGACCTAAAGGGTGTTCAAAAGCAATGATTTATGGAGGGGGGGGGGGGGAATCAAAAACCTCAAAAATGGAGTTATGAGGTTTCCCGCGGACAGCAATGATATATGGTACAGTATGGTTCCATACTGTATATACAGTATAACAGAGACTAATCCAGAGTAGCATGGAACTAACCTATGCTTTCTATGGCATAGGCAGCTCCCGGCAGGATCCGCCGGCAGAAACTGTGCGCAGCTGCTGGACATGATACTAATTAATTAGAGCGACAGAGAGGAGTGTGTGTGTGTGTGTGTGTGTGTGTGTGTGTGTGTGTGTGTACATGTGTGCGTGTGTGTGTGTCAATTTAACAAAGGTGCAGACGATCAGAAATCAGCAGAGAGTGATCGACGTTTGTGCTACTCTATGCCGTATTGAAGTGGACTCGGACCCAGACTTTTCTTTCTCCCTGGAAATAAAAACGTCTGGGTTTCCGAGGCTAAATCCAGAGTGACTTACTCAGGAGTCCAGTCCATCGTCGTCCACGGTTTCTTCATGGCTTTACATTCTGTTTAGAACAACCAGACAGTTATGACAATATGTAATTAAAACACAGAAACATCATGCTGACCCTGATGAAGGAAGGCCCATGCAGGCCCAAACGCGTTGGTCGTGCTTTAAAAGGGACACTTCACCCTTTTTGTAAAAATATATATGTTAATGACGTTTAGAAGCTTTAGAACACTTTCATGGGGGTCTTTATGTATGTAATAATGTGGTTTTAAATATTTTAGAATGTGGCAGTGAGCCCAGTGTCTCTGTCATGGACACTGGGCTCACTTCCTTCCTGGACTACATGCAAGACAGATCTCCCCCTATCCACAAGGAGGAGCAGTGCACCAAAGAATTATGGGAATTGTAGTCCAGGAAGGTAGTGAGACCAGTGTCCATGACATCAGTGACACTGGGCTAAAACTAAAATAGCTAAAACCACATGTTACACACATAAAGACCCCCAGGAAAGTGTTCTAAAGCTTCTATCTAAACGTCATTAACATATTTTTATTTGCAAAAAGGGTGAAGTGTCCCTTTAACCCTTGTTTTTAATATTTAATGAAATAAAGGATTTTCTTCTACTTCAACTGGACAGAGCTGCCTTGGCCACCTAATACCTCCTTCCACAGTGACATTGACTCAAGGTATAGAACTTTTTTAAGAACAGAAACATCGTGTTTACATGTTTGTATTGAACTCACCTTTGAGTTTGTAGACTTCACATTCAACCAGCGTCAGGTCGTCGCCATGCATTTCCGCAGCATTGAAATTGTAATAATTTTGACCAGGATTGCTGTGCACTACAGCTCGGCCATTACTACAAAGACCTAGATTTTCTCCAAAATAAGGACCATGGCTGCCTTGCATTGACACAGCATAAGCGGGATTGGTGACCTGATATTTGAGAAGATTTTCCCCGTTAAAGGTGAAAAGAAAAGCCTTGGCATCATTCCCCCATTGACCACTTTGATTAAAAGATATACTGGTGTATCCCCCAAAGACGTGGCCAGAGTTATTGTAGCCCACGGACAGAGTGGGCCCCTGGTTGTCAAATCTCTGGTGGAACGCTTCTGCAGTGTAACCATGGACTGAAGCCTGGTAGAGGAGCTTCGGGGTCATGTTTCCTAGCTGGGAGCACAGCGCAGTCTGCTGTGTCTGGGTCAGCTTGGGACGGATGGATCCCATCGCAGTTCTAGGAAAGCCCCGCTGTGATTGGCCAGTAGTCACTGTGATTGACAGTTCTCGTTTTTGCAACTATGCCTAAACCCAACCCTAAACCTATCCTCAGTCAAACTATGTCTAAACCTAACCCTATTCTCATTAAAACTATGCCTAAACCTAACCCTATCCTCAGTAAAACTATGCCTAAACCCAACCCTAAACCTACCCCTAAACCTATCCTCAGTAAAACCATGTCTAAACCTAACCCTATTCTCGTTAAAACTATGCCTAAACCTAACCCTATCCTCAGTAAAACTATGCCTAAACCTAACCCTAAACCTATCCTCAGTAAAAAACTATGCCTGGTAAGGCGGGTCTATCCCAGGACGTTGGTGGGATTCATAATCGCGCGCCTGGCGTTCATGATGGAAGAATGGTCCAGCAGACGAGTGGTCTGGATTCTCTGAATGAACACAAAGAGATAGCCATTGCGGTTAAAAACACTTATTTTATCACCAACAGTTTGATATCAGGAGATGGCGCTAGAGTCAAAGTAATGAGCAAATTAGTTTGTTGTTTAAAAGCTAGCTTTTATTGCTGTTAAAGTGTCAAATATGTCAGTGTCTCCCTATATTACTCAGCAATGTTGACAGGTGTAGCCTATATATATATATATATATATATATATATAATTAAAACATCTAGATGTTTGTACTGACACTAATTAAATCTGACTGCCATGCAATTAAATGTGTCCATGGCACTGGAAAAGAACAATTTCGTTTTTGTAACATATCAGCAAAAGTTTCAAATATCCTAAAAATAAAAAAAAACCTTCATTCCACACACACACACACACACACACGCCTACTACCACATTAAACCCAAGCGTTTAGGTTATAAACTGTTTTAAACACATAATTTGTAACACTTTTTAAACGTGTCACAGTGTTTAGATTATAAACAGAAGAACATGTTTAATCCCTGTAACACTTTTTAAACACATAAACGTGTTTAGTTTTTACAATCAAAGTCAGTCATATAGGTGTTTAGAATTTGAACACTATAGGTGTTCTCGTGAGGTGTTTGAGTGAACTCGTGTTCTACTGTATTGTATGAATATTAATAAACACTTGGCATTTTATTATTACACACATGGTGTTTAGGTTTAAACACGTCACATGTTCCAGGGATTTACAGTGTAGCATTAACTATCCCTGCAGTTTGAGGGGGGTTTACACATGGGTATTCACCTTTTCACACACGCACGCACCCATGCACGCGCGCTGTACAGTAACTTATACTGTACAGTAAGTTACAGTAGCATGAATTTTACTATACTGTAGCTACTTGAGAAAAATGAATGTACAGTACTACAACAGAGAATGCACAGTACTACAAGAAGCCAAACGGAAGTTCACAATGCGCCTGATTTTCTGTGAAATATAGGCCTACAGTATTTCTCTGAGTCAAAGAATCCAGTTATCAGAACGTCACTTGTGTTTTGTAATTTTTTCTATTACAACTTCACAGGTTTTCCTTTGAAAAAAGAAAGGGTTCCCGTCGATGCACGAAATAAGAAGTGTAAAATGCTAATAGAGCATTTGGATGGGGATCCGCTGGAACTACCTCAAGGAGCCCTGCATGGGGGTCCCCGGACCCAACTTTGAGAACCACTATTGGACAGTATTTTTGGTCAAAACTTTTACCGACATGATTACATAATTATAACGTGCATGCCATCCATCAGTCTCTGGTTTGTTCTCTTTTACACAATGCACATTGTGAACAACCCCAATTTGAAAATAGCCGATCTCCAAGTTCACAATGTGTTGCATTGTGGGCACATTGTGAGTATGTAGATCAGCAACAAAAAAAAAGAAAGAACGAACGAAAAGGTTTGACATTTTTGGAACAATATTGAAAAATGTTAATACAAATCTTATTTGGGTCACTGATACAGAAAATGTTCAAATGGGGGAGGGGACTGCTGCTCAACAGCTCAAATATAAATGTGGGGGACCTAGACACGTGATTATGAATCCCACCAGCGTTCTGGGTTAGACCTGCCTTACTGATTGGCTCCCGGGCAGGCATAGTTCGCGGGAAGCGAACGCAGCTCGTACATATTTGGGTTTTGGACGTATAGCTGCTTTGGGGACTCCTTATATGGTTATGGCTGAGTCATGGTGACGTAACAGCGGGACAGACACTTGCATCAATCACAAACAAATCACTCAGCTCCATATATGGGCACAAAAGCGGGACAGACAGACACACAGACAGACATGATCTGCTAGGTCTCATAGTAAGTGCTCACTGCATTCGCAATCACTGCGTTCGCAATAATACAAGATACAGTACTGGTACAGTACAAGTTAACAGTACAAGGTAACACTTTCACTAACATAGCCAACCTCCTGGCTGCCCCAGAACACCTCCGCAATGGCTGTATTCCACTCATCTGTTTAGAACTTTAATGAAAGCAAGGCATCTTACCTTTCCTTTGACACGAGTCCGACACATGTGGTCTTCTCTTTTCAAGGACCTGTGGGTCAGCTGGAAGACAAAACCAGCAGTACCAGTAAGTATCATGCTGAATATGGGCATATACTCCATAATTGGTCATAAAATGGACTCTCCATATATGCTACTATAATTATGCTATAGGCTACTGATCAGGAATCTCCATATATGGGCAATAAATTACTTAAAGGGATATTTATTTCCCCTCCTATATACAGGTTTGATGTTTGTTTTTTTCGTTTGTTTTAAAAAACGCCATTGACAATGAAGGGAAAACTTCAGCGTCATATTATTGTCCCTCATTACGTCATATTCTCTTTATTGTCAATGGCATTTAATTTGTGTTGGCACCGTTTGTTTTATATCACCATTACATATCACCTAATCAACATGAGTTAGACTTTAATATACCAGTAAGACGCGCAAACGCGGGAAGTGAACGCAGCTGAGACCCTGCAGATCATGTCTGTCTCTCTGTCTGTCTGTCTGTCTGTCTGTCTGTGTGTCTGTCCCGCTGTTACTGTATATGTGGACCTGGCCCCTTTTGTGCCCATATATGGAGCTGAGTGGACCTGGCCCCTTTTGTGCCCATATATGGAGCTGAGTGATTGCTGATGCAACACACTCCATATTTGGATAGCGGGACAGACAGACAGACAGACAGACAGACACACAGACAGACATGATCTGCTAGGTCTCATAGTAAGTGCTCACTGAATTCGCAATTAGCCCCCTCCCTTCACACAGGTATGATTGTTTTGGTTAAAACTAATACCTAAAGCTATATTCTGATCCTTTTTATTGGCCTAAAATATTGTCTATATACATTCATGAATCCACTTTCTGACCGGCTGAATGTATTGGGCATTCTTTTGTATAGGGGTTTCTTGTGACCATACCATTAACATCCTATGGCAGGCAAAAATGTCAAACTTTCCTTTTGCTCTAAGTAGCATGTGACATGTCAAACTAGGGGGTTTTCATGATTCTGAATCCATTCCAAGCATTAGTTTTGCACAAAATACACTCCTTGGGCTAAAAACGGCCATTTTTGCTGCGACAGGCAGACATCGTCACCACAAAACAACGAAGCGAACGTGCACATGCACGTCCCCGTCCGTGGTAACGACATGGATTTGATTCAAGTTTTTAAAAATTAGAAATTTCTCAAATCTGCAATCTACAGTACAAGCTCACAACAATGGCCAACAGTTCTCTAATGGAAATCAGCAGAAAATCTTTCTCGCATGTGGCCTTCTGTGTCTTTATTTCCATCTCTGTTCTCACTTGTGGTCACACTGTGCGCGTGTGCGTGCATGCATGTGTGCGCACATCATGAAACAACATTTTCACTTGCGAGGACCAGGACCAAAATTGTCATGTCACTGACAATATGTATTTCTCAAGCGACTATACATGTGGGGACAATTGGCCCTCACACGTATAGTACAGTACGGGCACACAGTACACACACACACAATACAACACAACACAATCTATCTAACCACTCAGAGAAGAGAGTGAAAACAGTGAACAGATATAGTATAGATATAAATGATATTATGAAGTGTGTGACATAGTTCTTTCAGTCCTTTCAGATGTGATTGGTTAACCGCATACCAAACCAGCTGTCCTTTATCGGTCCAGAATGAGGAGCTGTTGGAGACCTCGTCTCACACACCTGTCAACTAGATCAGTGGTTCTCAACCTTTTCAGGGCGTGACTGCCATGACGAAATAATCATAATTGAACTGGGCCTCCCTAGTGACTCCCCAGTGCCTCCCCAGTGCCCCCCCAGTGACTCCCCAGTGCCTCGCCAGTGCCCAGTGTCCCCCTAGTACCTCCACAGTGCCTCCCCAGTGCCCCCCCCCCCCCCCAGTGCCTCCCCAGTGCCTCCCCAATGTCTGCCCAGTGTCCCCCCAGTGACTCCCCAGTGCCTCCCCAGTGTCTCCCCAGTGCCTCCCCAGTGTCCCCCCAGTGCCTCCACGGTGTCTCCCCCCGCCAGTGCCTCCCCAGTGTCTCCCCGGTGCCCAGTGTCCCCCCAGTGTCTCCACGGTGCCTCCCCCCGCCAGTGCCTCCCCAGTGTCCCCCCAGTGCCTCCCCAGTGCCTCCCCAATGTCTGCCCAGGGTGGTGGGCACCGCGAAAAATCCAGCTTTGGGTGCCAGATTGCTCAGGACCGCCCCTGTGAGTGTGTGTGCGTGTGACTCATAGTTTCATTGCATTTAAGCAGTCAGCAATATCCATATACACACACACACACACACACACACACACACACACACACACACTTTACATACCAGGGAAGGAGGAGCTGTGGCATTTCCATGAACCTGAATGTCACTTCCTGTTGCACGCAGGAAGTTGTATGTGGGCGCTCTCTCTCTCTCTCTCTGACTCACATGTGCTGCATCTGAAAAGAAAACATACAAACAGAAACTAGACACGTATAGAAACCCCATGACTGTCTGCATTAGAGACACAATTAAAATCACCATAAGACTATCGTTCTTTAACATTCAAAGGTCATGACAGGGGGTTATTTCCTTCTAAAAAGGAGGGCTCGCTACTCTTGAATACGGCGTACACATTTTATTCGTTTATATATTGATTAATTTACATTTTAGTTCAAGACCCAAAAGAGAATTGAGACGTTTGCCTGTTACCCAAACTAGTGAAAATAGCAGATATACAAGCTCAACGCATAGCTTTGCGGATACGTTCCAGCTTGCAGCTTTAACCATGTTAAACACTGGTGTCCCAATTTGGCAAAAATAGCAGATCTAAAAGCTCATGGCCATGGCTCAGTGGTCCAGGCACCTTGGCTGGCAACCCAGTCTGGCAGTGTGCCGCAGGCTCGACTCCCGATCCCAACGGCCTTTACTGCATGTCTTCCCCCCATCTATCTCCCCATTTCCTGTCAGCCTACGGTCTGTCCCTCCATACAAAATATAAAATAAAGGTGAAAGCCACAAAAAAACAAAAAAAAACATTTAAAAGATTTGTAGATTTGCTGCTATTTTGATGCTATTTTTGGTGATGATAGCAATTTAGTGTAAATATAGAACTAGGCACAGGAGGGGTCCTAGTCAACTAAGTAGGCATATTATACACAGGGTTAATTTGTGACTACCGGTAACAGCAGATTTTTTTAACTGTGGTAAGGTTAACAAATAAATATTTGTGTCTTCAAAATGATTAGAAAGTTTTAATGTATATGCCCACATTAAAGGGATGACTCTTATCATGCCACTGGAAAAATATCCCTGGTTTATGCAATGTTAATGCAATGTTTATTTTTTATTGGAAATCAATTAACAATGAACATAGTGTTTTACATCATTGGCTTAACAGTATCAGGTCTACACTGCTACTGTAGTGTCCAAATGGAACCAAACGGACCCATAAGTGTGGTCCAATACATAAGCAAGTTGGGGGTCCGACATGAAAGGATTTGAGCAGGAACCACTTCCACTGGTTAAATATATGGCCTAGTACAGAACTGTGCATGCCCCTGCCTCTAATGGTGTGTGATGTTAGTACACGGTAAGGAGAAACCTGTTCTCTTTGGCCCTGGAGATAATTTTATACCAGGCTATCGTCCGCCGAAAGAGTCCGCGGTATAACTTGCAGTAAGACAATTCAAATAAATACAAAAATAAAAATAGCAGCCAGGCCTAATACGCTTTATTCACGTTATTGTGCCCATGCATAAATATGAACCTCAGTAGCTAGAACCTTGAAGCACGCAACTTATTGACGCAAGACAAGAGTAATATGTAAACGGAAGCTTTGTCCATAAAGCATTAGCATGTAGGCTACAATATGTGTAGTGTACTTACACTGTAGGCTACTGTTCAGCAGTGTAAATTGTTGATGGAACTTGTTTGTTGGAGGTAAAATGTTCATGTCGCCGACGCAACAGTTCCGTGTTGGAACTCTGATTGCAGGCAGCGGTGTGATGAACTTGCGTTATTCATCAGCAGCAGCTGGGAACAGTCACATGGACTCTGGTGCCATCTACTGGTATCTAGTTAACATTACACACACGATACAGAACACTGCTGCTTTACCCTTCTAAATTTATAGAGAAAGTATGTATCCATGAGTAACTGTCTATTTGTGTATATGTATTATTATATATGTACCATTTTGTGAGTGTCTTGTAAGCCCGTGCGGGCTGGGCATCTTATGATGTAGGACACTTTAATACTCTATCTATCTATCACTCTATCTATCTATCTATCTATCTATCTAGACGTGGACGTGATGCCAAAGCAGATAACACTGGAATTTGAACTCTGACAAAATTACATTTTATTAATTAAAAACATAGTGCAGGTTTAAATCAAACAAACACACATCAGTGCAAGTACTCTACTACAACAAAAACAACAATCATCATCATCATCATCATCATCATCATAACAAGGGCAAAAAAGTGATGTGCATACGTCATTATTAGGAAACTTAACAACTTTCAACCTGGTCATTATAAGGCAAAGGTGTTCAAACTATGAAAATAAATTAACATTTTTCAAAATCAAATTTCAAATAGTCATAGTATAAAACTAAAGTAACATGTTTAGCAGTTTGTGAGTGAATTACCTTTTCCCCCGCAGATACGTACAGCTGCCTGGTTCAGTCAACAACAGATTCCTCCCGCTGACCACCAACCAGTGTCTTCTTGTGAGCTACAGTAGGATACAATAAGGCAGAGCACGGGCCCTTCTAGGGCCAGTGCATAGGGAGGAGTTTCAATCAGGACAGGTTATTCTAGGGTAGGTACCCTCACAAAAAACATGCAGTAATCCTGGTCACTCGGCCTGGTGGAGGGGAAAGGAACTGGTTGGAATAACGTGTTCCTTCCAACCAGGGAAACTCCCCCCTGTCAGGTGCAAAGGAGCAACTTGGACACTCAGGCATGAAGGAAGCATGAGTTCAAGTTTTTGTATAGTTTTAGTATAAGTCGGTATAAGTCGGGTTCCCCAAAACACAGATAAGCCAATGAGACCGAGACATTGAGTTTCCCCCAAACACATTGAATTTATTCAGATTAACCACAAGGGTTAAAACACTACATGCACTGGATAAACAGTATTTATTAGAAATACAGTTAAAACTACCAATATATTGTAGAATATTAAAATACAGTTCCATACAACCCCAGAGATAGTTAAACAGACAAGCAATGGCAATCACTGACCACAATAAGTATAGCCAGAGTCAACTGGCCAGTGGGCGACAACACTTAATTCTACAGGGGCAGCTAGCTAAAGGGGTAGAAGGTATAGGTTAGATCACTATGCCCAGCAAACCACACAGCAATCACACATACACAGCACACAGAAAGAAGAAGCACCACCATGAAAAGAGGTGCTGCACGCACACGCCAATATTGCAAACCTTTGGGGCTGTGGACTACAGTGAAACCTACTGTATAGTGAACTCCCCTGTAGCAGTCAGCTGCACCACTCGGCTCTGTTGAACTCAGTTAACGCACATGTAGGACACCATATGTGTGGGGGAGAAACAAAAGAAAACAGATAAACAAAAGGAAATAGCTCAATACTCAAAATAAACAATAATGATTAAATCAACCTAAACAAAGCAGCAGTGGCTATAGATCTAAGGGCGGGATATAACAAACATTTAGTACATTAGACTATAATACAAATAAAGTATCTCATCAAGTTATAACTTATTTTGTTTGTGTACCTTAATTGTCCGTTTGTGCTCACACACTTCCATGAGAGTTTGGCACAGGGCACATGAATGGACATCAACCTGAATTGTAACATATAGTTTAGAATAGATTACAGAACAAGATGATTAAAACTACATGTTACTCACCCTGGCAGTAAAATTTATAAAAACAACAGCAGACCCAGGTCTCAAGACCCACGGCCAGGCCAGCATTCACCAAACTTCTGCTTGGAAAAAGACAGGGCATTTAAATAGTGCCTATACTTGAGGATTGTCAATGAGAAAGTGCCCCTATGGTGGCCTCTGAGGCTCAACTTCAACTGGCTACACAATGATTAAATGAAAAGTATTAAGAAGCACTTGGCAGGCATAATATGTGATATCACGTATTAAATCGCTTTATATTGGTATGAAACGGTCTCGCTAAAAAAACTAGGGCGCTTATCCGTCGTGATGAACAGATCGGCGAGGTTTTACGCTGCATCGCGATTACAATATTAACGTTTCTGGAGAACGTTTTCTTTCGTGTAACGTTAGAGGTCCAACTCGGTGTCGTGGAGCCACGCCCGCATCTCTGGTCCCAGGTCAAAGAGGCCGGCCTCTGAGGGTGGTCTGTGTAAGGGGCAGGTGAAGATGACATGGTCCTCTGAGGGCGGTCTGTGTAAGGGGCAGGTGAAGATGACATGGTCCTCTGAGGGCGGTCTGTGTAAGGGGCAGGTGAAGATGACATGGTCGGCGGTCTGCTCAGGGGCACCGCACTCACATGCCGCACTGTCTGCCAGTCCCCACTTCTGCAATGATGCATTGAAGCGCCCAACCCCAGTTCTTAAGCGGTTCAGTGTGGTCCATTGCTTGCGAGGAAGATCATCTCCTCCTATGGCGCCAACTCCTGGATCCCAGATGAACCGATGCATGCGCATGCACTCCCACTCCTGCACCTATAGTCTGCACCTATAGCCCAGTTCTGAGATGTTATACAAGTGGTTGGTATTTTATGACCTTGGTCATAAAGACTTCCTCTAGGCTGTGGTCAAAGGTGCAGGGTATCTCTAATACAGACACTTCTCTGGACTCTTCATCAACCACAACAATATCTGGTGTATTAGTTGCTATAGAGATGTAAAGGCATATCGGAGTCATCACAGAGTTGGAACATGGATGGAATGGAATGACCCTGGAATGTTTGTACATTCTCACTGAAGATGCATGATATTTTTGATATACCGGTATCCTTTGCTATGAGTTCCACTATTCTATCATGGCGTGCTATGTACATTCCTTTGTATGCATAACATCCATTCAGGATGTGTGACAGTGTTTCAGTGATCTGTTCTGTGGTGCATGTGGTGCAAGCAATGAGGGACCTGAGTGGTGGGGAACCAGATGGATATGCATAATAAGAGTACTATGTTGTATATGTACTATGCAAGGGGCATTTGCGCACCAACAGCTGAGACAGTTATGTAGAGAAATCTGACAGGCATTCAAAAGGAACTCAAATGTGATGTTAATGTCCTGTAAGTAGACTTACAGGACAGTCAACTAGTGTTGACTAATCATTACATGTGGCTCTTTTTTTGAGGAAGTTAGTTCACAGGAAGTCCGTTTCAGTTGTAAACAAGCAACTATGAGACTTTCCCAAAGTTACGTGCTCCCCCGTCCTCACGCCCCCAGCCCCCATTTGACACTGTGAACCACTCCATACTGTTAAACAAGCTAAAAGCAATTGGATTTGATAGTACATCCGTGAGCTGGATGCAATCCTACCTGGAGGGGAGAGGTGGAGGTGGAGGTGAACGGAATCTGGCTCGCTGATATCTTTACATCTGCGAAAAACTGAATCCATTCTCTTTGGTTCAAATATAGTAATCTCAGCCAGGCTGATGACTTCTTGATTAGAGTGGGTGACAATATTATCACACGGAAATATGAAATTACCTATAGGTTACATCGTGGAGGCAAATCTTTCCGGTGATAAAATGGCCACCAACGTAATCAAAAAGGTCTACCATTTTAAGGAACAAGATTCCTAGTATACAGGATCTCCTCACTGGTCAACAAAAACACCTTGAAGACACAGGAGCCCTAGTACAAGGTTTCTACGACTATGCATGCACCTTTTGGTACCACTGGACCTCAAAGGCCCTTAAGACTAGGCTCCAGACTTCCCAAAACACACTGGTCAGGTTACTACTTGGCCACACTCAGGGCCGGTTCTAGGCATTATTTTAATTGTTTTATGTATCCCTATCCCTTACATGGGCTACTGGCCACATGTGGCCGGGTGGCCCCCATCTAGCTTCTTAATTTTGATCTCAAAGTGCACCAGATTGAAGCATTTTAATGGCAAATCTACAGATTTTTCTGGACCTGGGGGGGCTTGCGGACCCACCCCCCGGCACACATAATATTATGTTGCTTGGGGCCACTAAAGGCCTAGAGCACTGGCCACACTCCTCGAACCCACCTCATCCCTGCCCACTTTGACACACTGGAATGGCTTTGGGTTGAGGACAGAGTATAGCATCTTGATTTATTTTTGTATTATTTACTATAGTCCTAATAAACCCCAGGACATTACATCTGGCCACAGAAGATCACAGGATCTACTGAATGTGAAGGTAGCCTACTGGGGGAAGGGAAATAAATCGCCATAATATTTTGTAAAAAAATACATATTTAGCCCCATGCTCGAATGCCCCCGCCCCCTGTCAAAAACTGCTAAAATCCCAAAACGAAAGAAAGCAGCAAATTAAAGACAATTAACACTCACCTTTTAGTTTCTCTAATAACAACCTAAAACACAAACCTTGGTTGAAAAAAAACTAAAGTTGTCCTTTAACAGTTTTGTTTTGAGTTGTGCTCATTCCGTTTTAACGCCAGCAGGTGGCGCTCATAATCCAGCCGTGGTGCTGCGTCTGCAACTGCACAGAGCAGAGCAGAGGAGGGGAGAGAGTCTCGCCCGTAGCCTCGACAGGTCTTCATGTCCCAGTCGGTTAAAGTGGGAGTAGGTGATCTAGGATAGGCTGGGAGTTTTGGTATTTGGGAACGGAGGAGCAGCGAGAGGCAGGCAGGCAGGAACAAAACCAAACCACCGAACCACTGAATGTGGGACAGGAAATCTGACGAGGACGGTACCTGTACGACGACGCAGACAGTCACACAGACACACAAAACATCGGTCAGTGGTTGTTGTTGCATTGATCAGAAGTCACGAATGACAAAGCCAGCCACGGTGGTGTGTGTAAACTTTCTTCTCTGTCCGGTTTGATCTCTTTGCAAAACAAACCCAGCCAGCCAGCGGCAGTGGGACTTTTCTTTGAGTGTTTTCGTTTCTGACCCGCGGAGGAGAGGCACAGAAGAGGAGGGCATCATGCCACGGAGGACCGTGCAAGATGTCACTGTGCAGGACGTACAGAAGCGCAGGAATCCCAACAAACACTACGTAAGTCAACAGTAGCCTACTATAGTTACACACAACACGTCGCAACTGATTTATAACATAACGTCGTCGTCAAGGCGGTGTCGCGCGCCGAAAGTAGCCCGAACCGATCTACAAAACTCCAAACAAGGCGTCGCAACGTTGTGACTTGTGAGCTTGCAGATCATCTGTCCATTTTCGGCATTATTCTTCTGTATTAAATCAAGTATTCTGGCGATATAAACTGTATAATTTCACCACCCGAGACACTACGGATATCATGTGTGGTTGTGTTTTTACCCATATAACTTGTTACTGTTTGTGTTCCTTTCTTTCCTGTGCTGCTGACCCGTCGGGTAAAAACAAAGGGAGTATCAAATTACAGCCTTCCAATACAGCTGTAAAATATCCATTCACACTTGTTTAGTACAGTAACGTTACAGTAACGTTACCATGCGTGCCTCAATGTCTTTTTGTTTTATGTTGATATTAAGATCATATTTCCAGGATTTAAACTTCACTTTTAAGTAGGCGAACCATGGTTTTCTGTTAAAATGTTCAATCAATCCAGTCATTAGTAGACCTTGTGGTCTTATGGTTAGTAATAACATGTGATTTAGGACAAAGGCCAGAACCATCCCCACATGTGACAGTTTCTGTCTGAGGTCATTTATGTAGTGTGTACACAAAACCTGGGAGAAGTATTTGCACAGGGAATAGCTTGCCGTTTTATTTTTCAGACAGCACGTGGCATGTACCAAAAACCACAGCAGGCAGGGACAGCATATGATATAATATTCAATTTAATTCGATTTCAGACCCATGCAGGGGGGATACATATAACACAATAAAAACAACACAATGGAAAGAAAATAACAGAATCAAAATAATAATAATCAAGGAACCCCATAACTCTGAGTGTTACTAAGGGTGTAACACAGCTGTAACACAGGTTCTAAAGTGCTTCTGACTGGTTGGAAAAGGCACACTGGTTAGTATGGGGGGGAGTATGCAGTATGATATTGCTGCAATCGCTCCATTAGAGGGGTGGCGGTGGCTCAGAGGTAGAGTGGCTGGATGGTAACCGCAAGGTTGCCAGTTTGAACCCGGGCTCCCCCAATCTATGTAAAGCACCTTGGATAAAGGCGCTATATAAATGCACCATTTACCACCACAATGTCTTTGACATAATCTCTGACACCTCAGGGCTTCTGTTGCGAATTAGTACCTTCATTGCAGCAGGAGAGGAAAGGAACAAGAGATAAAGTAGAATGTGGCTCTAGGCCGATGGAGGGGTGTTTTTCCCACCCAATTACAACAGCCCCTCCCTGTTGGATACAGTATGCACTATGCAGGGCTTGTGAGGGATTCAAGAATAGCCACGCAACTGAAAAACAAAAGAGGGCTATTCATCCTTGGCGAATGGTAAAACAGT
Organism: Protomyctophum bolini; assembly: GCF_963924005.1. Lineage (NCBI taxonomy): Eukaryota > Metazoa > Chordata > Actinopteri > Myctophiformes > Myctophidae > Protomyctophum > Protomyctophum bolini. Next base: position 10,671,853 of record NC_137874.1, on the reverse strand, counting down.
AGGAGGAAAGTGTGGGTGATTTTGCCTGCGAAACTCAGATGGAAGTTGATTTTAAGCAGCAAACATGACATCATTTTGGTGTAGGAAGCAGCGAGGGCCGCTGCCAAAGGCATAGCAGGTGTAGGAGTTGGCTTTCATTGCCTTCACAATCTGTGAAGTTCCATGCATGGCGTCTGTCCTTCCTCACACCCGTGTGTGAAAATGATGACGGGGTGGATGTACTGGTCAACAGACCTCAATGCTGTGAGTGTTGGTTGAACGACAGAGGGTTCTAGAGGTCTCACCATGTCTCCTCCATCTGTCCCTGTGGAACCACCAGTAAACAAACACGGTTCAGTCCACGTTGGACTCTATCCCTACGGTCCTCTCTCCACCGTAGGGCAGTGTCCTTTTAACTAGTCAAGCATAAAATGTACCTGTAAAGGTAGATTTTCCCCAGAGTCTGTCTGGATTACACTGTGCACTTGCATACACAAATGCGGGCTGACCTTAAAACCTCTCTAAACACTTTACCTAGAGCCTTTGTAACCATGGAACAAATAATAAATCTTTGTTTTTCTCAACAATGACCTAATTTACATGCACATTCATAACCCGAAGGGAGGTTCTTTTCATAAGTCCTTTTGGGCTTCTAAATTGTATTCTTTTTTTCTCCCTCCTGTAATTAACATTTTTATGTGCTAATAAACAAACAAACAAAAGAAACCCTGGAGTTGCTCAGAACAAGCACCCAGGAGTTGCCTAGTACAGTCCTCTGAGGATTTAGACTTTTTTTTTGGATAGATAATACTCAGAACTCAGTTTGTACAAGGACTTTGTTTTGTCACTTAGTGCAGCAATTGAAGCCAAACAATTCCTAATAGTGCTTAAAATATAGGCTACATGGACAGGAATTGCACATGCATTCATTAATTGTCATTATACACTAACTTTGGTAGTAACTAGACAAGACAATAAACGTAGAATAATATAAAAATCACACCCGTGTAAAGTATCATCATAAATCATCCAATAAAAAATGTATATATAATATATAATGATTTAATTTGTCAACTTATGTTATTGCTGAATTAAAACAGTTGCACTGTGTTTAATGTTTGTGCTGACACAAAAAGCTGATTTGATTTGATTTTGACACATGACGTAAATTCTCCTTTCATAGTCAATGGCAAATGTGACATGAGTTGTGACGAAAAGCTGCCCCTCAAAAATCACATTTGTGTGAAGTGAGAGGCACTCTTATCATACATCATCATAACCTTGCATAGCCAGCCTTCATCTGCGATTGCAATGCATATTGCCCCAGGCAGGTTAAGTCTGGCCCCTCTCAATTGTGGGAGGACTTCATGGCCGACGAGACCGACAAGACTAATATCCACGCAGTGATATTAGTATCGCTATTATGTGCTCAGCCAATCAAATCATCACAAATGTCATTCCGGCCAATCACTTTTCTGCCTTCAATTCTCTGCCCTCACTTTTAAAATTGTATCCTTAATATGTACTTTCCTCAGCCAATCAAATCATCGCTATGGGGTGATCAAGCCAACCATTCATCATGTTTGTGTTCACACAAACAAGACAAAGCTGGGCATAAGAGGGGCTTGCGCCCCTCAATAGGTTTTGTATACGATATATATATATATATGCGATACGTTGTGAGCTATAGTAGATCGGCTATTTTCAGCATCCAACACTATTATATGACGGAGCATGAATTGGGCGCTAGCCTACAGTGGACGAAGCCGAGAGAGAGAGAGAGAGAGAGAGAGAGAGGCCAGAGAAGGTCTGGGATCCAGGCCAACAGAAGCATTCATCCAGACACAGCTACTCACCAGGGAGTTTCCGATCACCTCCCTGCCTCTCCTCATCTCCTCCTTTAACCCATTCTGACCGGGCACCCATTTTGGTGTTAGCATCATGTTATGCTTTAGCTATTGAAAAATAGCAGATCTACAAGCTCATATCGCGCCACCGAGTGGCGCGATACGAGCTTGTAGGTCTGCTATTTTTGAAAAATCGAAGAACGACTGACATTTTTAGAATCTGATCTCAGGTCAGAATGGGTTAATCAGACCAGTGTGTGTCCAGTGGAAACCTCGTATGAATCTGATCTCAGGTCAGAATGGGTTAGGGGGAAAAGAGCCAAGTGTTTGTTGGACTTGAAGCCTGGCCAACAGGCTGTGATGATTAGGCGAGATGACGACAGTATCGTAGATGCCTGCTTATTGACACCTTAATTAAAGTCTTTGATCCGTAGCCGATGTGGAGGAGGGACTGGTGGACAATCATACATTAGCCTACACGTATACACACGTACATACATATAAAACCCACTGACGTGTAACTTCAGTTAATGCTATACATTTCCCAAAGCTGGTCTTGGTTGCCCCCTGTAAAGCAATAAAACACGCCACTGCAGACCAGTCGAGTGTTCCAGTATATTGAAGTGACCAGGTATTATAATTTTAAGTAATTAAGTAATAATAGTAGATACGCTTTAGTCCTATAACCAGTGCTCTCAGGTGAGCAGGGAGGGAGTTACAGTTTGGGGGGGGGGGGGGCACAAGGCCCGGTTGTCCATGGTACGTACAGTAGGTTGGTCTTGGAGGTTTTGAGGAGGTTAGTGTTTGAAGAGTGGAGGTATGAGTCAAGGGTTGTGGGGAGACTTAATTCCTTAAGGTAGGAAGGAAGTTGCCGTGGATGTGCTGTTAACAGGGATATCTTGTAGTCGGTTCCGGGAAGAGACGGGAGGCCAGTGTCAAGCAAGGGCCTCGCCTCTGCCCAACAGGGTTGTCCCACGACGAGGCCCTTCTACCTTCTACTGGCTGAAGCGCGTTGGACTTCTCTTTACCTGCTTTTGGTTGCGTTTAATGATATTATTATTAATAATAATATATCTTGTAGTCGGTCCTGGAAGAGACGGAAAGCTATTATTATTATTATTATGGGATGCACGATAATTATTATAATAATTATACTAAGTTTTATAATTCATCCTATTCCTTTTCGGACATTTTTGGTGTATTGTTTTGTTTCAGTTTTGTTTTAATGTATTAATGTATTTGTTTTCAAATACACACACACACCCACGGGGGGGGGGGGCTTACTATTTTTAATAATCGATAATGGTGTTTTGTATTTGCATCTTTTATATACCAACATAAGCATTAACCACGCAAGCGTTATTTTAAACTTCAGTACATCATGCATTGTGAGCTTGTTGACACATTTTACATTGTTTATTTTTAGCTTTTGACATATTGAGTGACATGCATAAAATATTGATAAAATATAATTTGATTATTTATGAAATGATCAATTAGGATTAAAAATAATAATAATAATAATTGATTAAATCAATTGTAGTTGAATTAATCAGACAATAATATAACAGTTGCGTCATCCCTATATTATTGTTTCTAAAGAAGTGATGAAAATGTGCTGCCTTGGCATGGTGATTTCCTGTGTTGACGTAGGCCTACATGTTGTTGGAGTGGGAAGTGAAATCATAGACGTCCCTGTAGTATTCCTGGAAGCAGATGACTTGATGATGATAATGCAGATGACCGTCTGTGATGACAACCACCTGATTTTGTCAGAAACACTCTCCTTCTGCGTGCGGTTCCCATGCCACGGCCAATCCAAGTCACGTGCACTGTCAATTAAGAGCGACCGTGAGTCAGGGCCGAGGTCCCCGGGGGCTTTGGTTAGCGGATTCTTGCAGAAAATGCTAACATCCATTTGTGTCTCTTATCTGTGTTTCAGGTTTACATCATCAAAGTGTGCTGGAGCGATGGCAGCACAGAGATCATTTTCAGACGCTACAGCAAGTTTTTTGACTTGCAGGTGAGTGCTGTTGTTTTGTGTGTGTGCGCAGGATTTTAGTGGGAGTTTACAGAATCTATCGGCAAAGACACAGAACAGATAGCACCGTCTGTAACAGCTCAACATCCGAAGTAAACTCAGAGGCCCAGAGCTTTGTGACCAAGCAATCCCTCCACGTTCCACCCACAGATAATTATAGCGTGTGCCGAGCGGAGCCGGCAAATGCCCCGACAGAGTTAATAGAAAACAGTAATGAATGTGGATCTCTCTCTCCGATGACCACAGAAATGTCTGAATCAAGCTTCAACGTCAGACTGGTCACTCGTTGCACAAGGAGGAAATTTCATCAGAGTCCTAGTACCACTTCCTGCCCTCCCCCCTCTCTAGGCAAAAGTCGCTTCGTATTACCCCTGAGAACAACCTCTTTCTGGGAGCGTAAACTCAATTTAGGGGTAGCTCGCTGCCCACTCCAATTGGATCACTTTGATCAATTTGCTGCTTTTAATTGATCGGGATAACTGAATAGTCTGTGCCAGAGTAATGCAATACAGCACGTTGGTTACAGTATAATATTGATGTGTCCAGGATTTGCAAGGCTGTGAATTCAGTGTCAACACAAGAGACACACACTTTCTATTCCATTCCATTCATTTAAAACGGGAAAAGCTGCCAAGTAGTGTGCTAGAGATTAGCCCCTGTCGTTTTGAGATTTAGCACCTTCTCTGTCATTGCAGTCTCGTATGGATATGATTGGAATTCTTGATATTAGAGATAACATAATTGAATATTGTCAGATTGTTAAATGGAACGTGATACTGTGTCACGGCCAGCACAGAAACAGACTTACAAGGGAGACGATAAAAGGAAACATTCTAATGGAATAGATTGTTTTAATGTTTCACCTTTGACATTTGGGCGTTTTTCTCTTTCCTTGGCATTGATCTCAGTTGCCTAAACCGTAACCCCCTATGAAAGACGACAAAGGCGCATTTATGGCGAATAATGGTCTTTTATTAAACTCTTTCAATAACGGGTTATCGCAATTCATCATAACATCAACATAAGGGCGACTTTATGGTGTATCAACGATTGTTAATGGCCACTGGCCAGCCCAAGCCTATAGGATTGTGTATGGATGATGGAGCTCCATGCTCCACTTCATCAGAAGGAGTTGAACTTGCGGTTTGGTAGAGTCCGTTTCTCTGTACTAAAAACTGCACCACGTGGAAGTGTGTCATTATCAACAAAGACGCCACAGTGGCGAAAAGTATCCAGTGACCTCATGGAGAAGCTATCAGCCCAGTGGCATTTTGAAACACATTCAGCTGCTTCCTGCTAGGCTGCGGGTGGGCTCTCTCAACGGTGAGGGAGACGACGATAAGACCAGTTCGACTGAATACAGGCCGATCTCTTATCTGCCGTTATCTTCCGTTATCTTTTTGTTAGGTTTGGCATTACGGTATGAGGCCGCCATATGGCTGTTGTATTGCCGACTGGGAGAGAGATTCTTTGGGGGATGTTGTAAACATGGTGTCACCATTATGTTTCATGCTATGTTGTAAGATTAGTGACCGGCTCATCATGTTCTGTTCCTTAATTGGAATATTAATGACGTGACCTTTCAATATCATAATCAAAAACCTGACCAGAATAGTAAGAACAGCACTTTTATAAACACAGCTACAAGTTATTTGTAAACAAACAAGCACGTAATTCATGAGGAGATACAGCTTACTCGGTTTGCACTTGAAATCAACAGACTGTCTGAGTAGTTGATTCTAGCGTGCAGCTTTTGCAAGTTCCGTCGGATAACTCACGCATAGATTGAAACAAATAATGTATTTATATAATGTAAATACATGTGTGAATATTCTGTTTTATTTTGCCGTTCAGGCTCTGCTGCATTATTCTCCCTGATAAAAATACAATAATAACCCCCCCCCCCCCCCCCATGGGGGAACAGAACTATTAGCAGAGCCCACTGGTGATGCTGGGGTAACCCCAGCACCACCAGTGGGGTTTATTTATTTTTTATAAGTGGGTTTACAGTTGGAGCAAACGGGCGCATAGCTACAGTCCAGGGACACTGACCACAGGTGTGTTTAAATAACCTGCCAAATTGGTCAGCTAATTGCCGCACGACACATTCATTCGTACAGTCACCCACATAGACGTAGTAATGTGCATGTGTGAAACCTCTTGAGTGCATCTGCCTGAACTAGCTCGTATAGGCCACGCCAAGACAATATAAACAGAAATAGTAAATATACAGTATAGGGTAAGGCTATGGAACACACATGTTGGACTGTACATCTAAGATGATCCTTTTAAAACTTCTCAATGGAACTTTCAAGGCCAATTTTAGTCTGGACTGCAGGTCGTTCCACGACCAGGGGCCAAAGAAAGCGAGACATGTTTTACACCCATCAGATTTGAATGCTGGTACTACACAGTACACACCGTAGCCAGGCATTATTTTGATCTGAGGTTTAGACCATTTTAACCAAATTGAATTTGGAGCAAATGTAAGGAGGCAGATCACCAAGAATGGCCTTATGAATGAAAATATACCAATGATGCAGCCTGCGAGATGTTAGTATACAATATACTAACTAACCTTACTTCAACAGGGTAAAATAGATAGGAAACGGCAAGATACTAAAGGAATACTTTCTGGTAAAAGTGATTAGAGAACACAGTTTTTAAGGCTGTATTCTTCCATAAAGTTGTTCCAGAGCCTTGGAGCCCTGACAGCAAGAGGTTGGTTGGTGATATCTGAATCACCCAGCCTCGCACCAGCTCCCACCCCACCACATGTATCTTCCTTTGTCTCCCACACTCCTTCTCTGGTGTCCTTTTCCTCTTTAATCTTTTTGACGCACACCTCTCTCTCTCATTCTCTCACGCACATCCTCTCTTTATCATTGTATGTCATCTTCCAATATGCTTCTCCCTATGACAGAAATGTATGAAAGACTGGCTGCGAATTAAATCAAGCGAAGCACTCTGTCACCGCTCACACCTAAACCAGAGCCAGACGGATACATCGGTCTGGCTGATATATCAGCCATCATTTAACTTGTTTGACAACATTGGTATGTGCAATTATACAGCCGACTTGTCCAGAGTTCAAAAAGTGCAAAGAATAGATCTACACACCGACAACACGACACATTGTTACTGTAGTGTACATGTTGTGAGCTTGTAGAGCTAGTAGAAAAACAGCAGAGCTTGTTGAAAAACCATAAACAATCATATCCAAGTGTTTCAAATTGCATTATGTTATGCTTTAGCTATTTAAAAATAGCAGAACTACAAGCTCATAGCGCGCCACCGAGTGCCGCGCTACGAGCTTGTAGGTCTGCTATTTTTGAAAAATCGAAGAACGACTGACATAGAAACATCGCTTTTTCAGAAAACTGTCAGGATGTAGAAGACATTTTTAGAATCTGATCTCAGGTCAGAATGGGTTAATTGATTAGTGAACAGTAGAGATGGACAGGAAACGGGGAGAGAGAGAGATGGGGAGAGACATGCAGTAAAGATCGCCAGGATCAGGACTCGTCAGGTTGCATTAGACTAGAGCCTATAAGTGCCCGGACTGCTGGCCTAGTGGTCCAGGCACATGGGCTCTAATGCAATCCTATTTAGAACTTTGTTTGTGACAAATCCACAAATCTTTAATCTGTGGGTTTAGTTTAGTCTCCAAAATTGGGATCGGCATCAGACCCAAAACTCTGGTATCGGTCAAGGCTCTAACCTAAACAACTTCAGATCAGGACAGGAAATCTTACAGCATTCATCATGTCCTGTCCAGGTGGTCGACCGGGGGTAAACATCAGACTACAATGGATTCTTGGTCCATCACTGGCCACAGACTGGAGCCGATTCATTTTAGAAGGCATCATTCTATAGTCAGAAGTCCTCCCACCACCCCCTTCTCTCTCTCTCTCTCTTTCTTCACACACAACTATTTTTCACGCTGTGTGTACTTCACTTCCAACTGGGTGAGGCAAAAACCAAACCCTAGACCAGGTATTTCAATTGAGCAGCTAAGCTGTGCTCGACAGTCAGCAAGGCAACACAAGATGAAGACGGTGTCATTAGGTAACCATAGCCCTGATGCTAACTCGCATTCCTTGCGACTTTTAAAAGCAGTGGTTTTGTCATAATAGCTAGCCGGGTGACGCCTCCCCTTCCTCCTTGGATTAAAGTGTTTACTTGTTGATGAAGGTGATAAAAAACAATGCCATAGCATTAACACCACCACATCAAATACAGTCTTGGACCTGTATTTGGATGCGTTTACTTCTCTCTAATTATTGATATGCGTTTGTCTTGCATTACACATGCCCTGAGAGTCAATGCTACAAGTTAATAAAGCTGTGTTAACCTCAAGAGACCTCTTCTGGCATGGAAAGGCGCAGGAACAACATCTGTCTACCAGTGACGGAACATAAAAATACTCTCAACGTAAATGTCCTGTATTAAAAAGACATTCTTGCGTAAAAGTACAAAAGTATTGGCATCGAAATATACTTAAAATACCAAAGTAAAAATACTAAGCTTTTAAAAAAAGTGTAAAATAAATAAATACATTTAAAGAAAGTATACAGTAATAGTCAATTAAATGTAGTGGAGTGAAAAGTACAATATCTGCCTCTGAGATGCAGTGGAGAAGAAGTATGTTGAAAATGGAAATACTAAAAAAGTATTTCAAATGTGTACTCACTAAAGTACAGTACTTGAGTAAATGTACTTTAGTTAATTAGTTTCCACCACTGCTGTCTAGCCTACATTATGTGTGCAACTATGCATGCAGCCATGAAAACATGCAGAAACGTTGTGCAAGTCTTTCTGAGAACTAATCGGCAAACTGGAAATGAAGAAACGATAAATCATATCGTAAATCATCATGAAATGTTGTCTGTTTTGTGTCATCACGGCTAACCCAGCATCCGAATTCTTGGGAAAACCTTCCCAGAAAATGGCAGATCTACAAGCTTGGAGCTTGTGGATCGGATATTTTCAGCGAAGATATTTAAAGTAGCGCCAACATTTAAAAAAGAAAGTCACTAGCCCTGAGGGTCTATACTCTCCGGTCAGCAAAGTGCAGGTTTTAAGTGGTTAAAATGTCTTGCTAGTTAAGCAGTGGCCTGCTTAATGAAAAAGATGGAACCTGCGGAAAGTTTGCACTGGGGTCATTCTAGTGGCTTTTTAATTTCATTTCCATGCCACCAAGCACTGTTTCCATGCTGTACACGTGTCTCTGCACACCAGCTCAGCCTTAGCTTCTCCCATATGAATCCGACATTAAATAAAAATATGTTCTCTTATTGGATATTTTACTTACAATGAGATTACTGACATTACTTACATTTTGTGTCTGTGTGGAAGTGATCATATCAGATTCATCATACATCATTCATTCGATCAAATCATCGCTATAGTTCATACAAACACACACAGCTGGGCACAGGAGGGAATAGCGCCCCTCAAAAATAATAATAGAATAATCACTAGCCCTAGACCTAGTTGTGAATGCAGACCTTGGAGTACTGTGTAACGTTATATAAAATCCAAATATATTGCTGCAGTGCTTTGCCCCCCCAGAATCAAACAGCTGTCACATATTTTCCATGTGCAGTAATGCAGTAACAAAGCTTCATAAAAGACGGGGCGTATATGCTGTACAATTCCTTGCTGCGAGCACAGGGGGGCTGCCTGTTGTGAGTGCTTTGCAGTGAAAAATGTGCCCATTTGGCGCTAGTGCACAACAAGCTATATGCATTCGTGCAGTAAGCCTCATCTACATCAGTGCATTTGGTCTGGGAACAATTTCTTATAACATGTGCTCTCACTTAGAAACACGCTGAAAAGATATATATATATATATACTGTGATACAGCAGATAATAAATTAATGTTGTGAATATGAGCCGTTTGTGGGTTTGAGTGATGGACTTGCTTCTGGAACGCCTCTGAAACTAATGTGATAGTCCGAAAGAATCTTTAGTTTAGGAAATTGCAGCAGGAAACTGCTAGCAAAGATTGCCGTAATACAAGCCATTTCAATCTTGTATCTTTTAGTTTATAACCGTTGGGATTGGAAGTGGTTCTAGGCATCAACTCTTTCACAAAAACTTTCACAACGCCAAACTTGAAATGGGAGATCTTTTCTTTGCCACTTGAAAGCCTTCTTTTATTTCTAGTACTTTTCTTCTATTTCCTCCATTTATTCTTGAGCTATTCTGCTCTAAGCCAATGTTAATTTTGACAGCAAATTCTGATTTAGTCTATTTAGTCATCTGAAATTGTCTTAGTCCGTGTGTGTGTGTGTGTGGGGGGGGGGGGGGTCCCTTTACTGTACCCTCTACTGTACTGTACCGTCACTGTACTGACCCACAGGAACGCACCCAGGGTGCCGGCCCGATTCCGGCGAGCCGCCCTGCATCCGAAACGGTTGAGAAATGACAGTTACCGTGTGGGGGTCCCTCTACTGTACTGTCACTGTACTGTACTGACACACCCGAAATCATCATATATACAGTTAATATGTGCGTGTGTGTGTGTGTGTGTGTGTGTGTGTGTTAGGTTGCTCACAGGTGTGAAAAACAGCCATGCTGTTTTCGTGCTCATACCCAGACACCCACCCACACACAGCTCCGTAAGGGAGTGGTTGCACCACTCAAAAAAACGTTTGTCTTTTAGTCATAGTCTTCATATCAAAAACCTTAATCTTTTAGTCTTAGTCAACAAAATGAACACGGCAAAGATCATTCAGAGCCTAACTTACGGTCAGTCATTAACTAGACTAGACTACCACTACCGGTACGCCTTGATGTACCCCTTGATTTCTCCCCTTTTCTCCCCCTTGAAATAATGAGCAGTTTGGACAGGAGGCCTCCTAGCTGAGCTGGGAGGAAGGCAGACAGGGCAGTCAGGAAACGCATGTCTAAACCCCAGTCTCCTCTTGGCATGTTGACACAACCCAACAGAGGCTGCATGTTAGCCTGATGATATGCTTAGCTACTCCCTTTATCTACACTAGCGTCTCTAAATGTTTTAATGGCAATTGGACCCCTTTTGATATAACACAAAATACTGGACCGCAATCTACACAAAGATATCTTCACCAAAAATAGCTGATCTACAAGCTCACAATGTGTCACAATGCATTGAGCTTGCAGATTGGCTATTTTGGGCTGCTGTTCCCTCCAGAATATGCCAATATGGATGCTGGGGTGGTCAAATCGGGTCCATTTTTGTTCCATTTGTACACCCTTTGAGTGGTAAAACCCTGAGAGTTGTTTGTTCTATATTAATTATACTGATTAATATCTGTTCTACAGTTCTGTGCTTTTTTTCTAAACCTGTAGCTCACAAGTCATAAAGAAAACGCTTATTTGGGCAGATTATGTTGTTGAACAACACTTTTTTTGAACACTTAACAGTTTATTTTATGTTATTTCCTTAATGAATAATGATCACAAACCCAGTGCGGAGATTCCATAGGTAATCTGCACCCGTGGTGGAGGCCAACGTCCGCGTTGGCCTAAGACCCTAAATTATGTTAGCATAATTGCAAACCCCAAAATAACATGAAGCAAGCAACCAAAACAGCTGTATTTTGGCTCATCTCCCAACAACATGAGTGTTCGGAAACCCAATGGGTCCTGTCATCATGGTCAATGAATGTGAGACCAGTAAAAAAATAAAAAGCACAAGTCATATGTTAGAACCCGACTCAGATTTAGCACCGCTGGCCCTGTGCCTCTGGCAAATGTTCATGATCCTCGATTTGAATGCAGTTAACGCAACTGGGGGGGGGGGGGGGGGGGGGGAACGATGAGAGAGCTAGCTTTCATGCTGATCATCAGACTAGTAGTGCATTCACTACTAGTCTGCACTCATTTCGTGCTGTTATGTAGTGGTATTGTGCACAAAAGGTATTAGGGGCTATAAATGAGAAAAAGAAGTTGCGCATCAGCAATGTTTTTCTGTGGAGTGCTAAACCCAAATCCAGTATACATCAAAAAGTAGGAATTTAAAAAACAAAAATCAATCCAAAAAGGTAGCACATTCAATAATTTAAATAAATGGCGGACAGTACTCACATTTGCATATTGTATTGGCACACACCAGCGTTCCGTTCCTTTTTGGTGTGTGCCAATAAAGAAATGGAAATAGTACTTTGTCCGCCATTCATTAAATCTTTTGGATGTGGTATACCTTTTTGGATTTTTTAAATTCCTACTTTTTAATGTATTAGGGGCGTAACAGTTAATCTAACCAATGTAATCGATTAGTAATTGATCCCTATTTTTGGGGGCATGGCATTATAGGCAAATCATTTTAGAAATGTTCAAAACCGTTTTAGTTTGTAGATCAGCTATTTTATTGTGCAAACCTGTAGTGTGACAGAGTATAAAATAGGGTATAAGTGGCCAATTGATTCATTTATATATGTAACACATTAAATATTAAAACAAAGGCGTTTCTAGTAATCCATAGAATAATTGCTAAGAAATTAATCACTAGTTGCAGCCCTACACTACACTGTATTAAATGTTCTATCAGAATGCACAGTATATTTCAGGCTACCACCGGGATTGCAAAGGGACCCATTGTGCCCGGGCATTGCACGCTTTCATTCATAAGAGTCCGGTGCCTCTCGGGATCGTCTTTTTTTTTTCTTAATGCCTTTTGTGGATGTCTGGTTGATGTGATCACAGAGGATATGGGCTAGACAAATAATAGCCTCCCGGAAAATGACATTAGTCTTTGACCCCGTAAGAATTTGTCAAGCGAAATGACAGCATTGTAAAGGCTAACACTATTACTGTATGTGCTTCTGCGGGTAGTAATGGACTGGCTATGGCTAGTTCTCAACAATGGCTAGTTCCCTTCCGCTTCCTGTGACACTGCTCAGATATACCACCAAACACACCTGGGGCTAGTACACAATGATTGACAGCTAGCTATGTTTCTGGAGGCTGCTTTGCAAAAAAAAATGATCACTTTAGTGAGACAAAATATGTATTTCCTTGTGTTTTTACCATTATAATACTAATAGCACGATAATGATATAAATGTACAGTATGGTATCATACTGCAAATTTATTTTATCACACTCTCACAGGATATCTACTGATTTACTGTAAGTACTTATTTGACAAAATAGGGACACTTTCACAAACTAAAGTTAGATATGTTGAAATATACAACACAAAAACTGTTATCACACGAGTTCCACACTAATGGATGAACACGTTATCACACGAGTTCCACACTAATGGATGACCATGTGTTCTCCGCATGCGTCCGTGTAGTGCAAATATATTCCTAATAGCTTGCATTAACTTCCAGCTGAACAGTACCAGGCCAGCAGGGAGGACGTCCTTGCCAAACATACTTGAGATGGTCTTCTAATCTGTAGGCGAGGCGTTTCATGTGAAGCTAGAGCTACTGCTCTGCCCAGACTGACATCCCATCCTGCCTGTAAAGCATGCATATTTAATGTTGTGTATACATGATGTAATTGTACAGCTTGACACAAGGGAGATGTCGGTACTCCACCCAGATATACCTCTCTTTACTCCACCCAGATACTTTACTCCATCCTGATACAGTACTATACTACATATCGACTTCATCCAGATACATCCCAATGGGTCTTTCTTCACACCTTCCAGATACAGTGTCTTTTTACTTCATCCAGTCGATACAGTGTTTTTACTCCATCAAGATACAGGGTATTGCGTGTGTGTGTGTGTGTGTGTGTGTGTGTGTGTGTGTGTGTGTGTGTGTGTGTGTGTGTGTGTGTGTGTGTGTGTGTGTGTGTGTGTGTGTGCGTGTGCGTGTGTGTGTGCGTGTGTGTGTGTGTGTGCGTGTGCGCACACACACGAGTATGCGTGTGAGAGTGAATGTTTTGAGTTCAATTTTGTATACTGTTAAGTGTAAAATTACTATGCTGCGTTCTTGTTCAGAAAACAAATAAAAATTGAATGAGAAAAAAGATACAGGGTATTTACCAGAGATGCACGATATAATCTGTAGCATAATCGGCCATATCGGCCATAAAAATGCCAATATCGGTATCGGAATGGTCTCAAAATATAAAAATAAAGTGGAAAAAAATGAATGAAGTGGAAAATTTTAAAAATGCATCAATCAGTTCAATATAAATCAAAGGTTTCTAGTACCTCTAGTCTAGAACAAAAGCAAAATTATATTTATTGATTGGAATAAATGTATTACTTTATTAACAGGCTTTGGGCCTCGGCTTGTTTCCATTGTGGTCCATCGGTCAGAATCGGTATAAGCAGATATGACCCTGCAAATAATCGTATATCGGTTATAATTTCATAATCGTGCACCTCTAGTATTTACTCCTTCCAGATACAGTCAGTGGTGGAAAAGGTACTCAATGTTTGAGGGGCGCTAGCCCCTCCTATGTCCAGCATTGAGAGTCTGTGTAAACACGAACATTGTGTGAACACAAACATTGACGACAAAAGGCAGGACGCAAATTGTGATTGGCTGGAATGAGATGATATATGATGCGTCTTGATGAGTATAGGCCTAGTACTTAAGTAAATGTACCTAATTACTTTCCACCACTGGATACAGTACATATTTACTCCATCCAGATGCCTTGCTTTGCTCGTTAGAGTGTCAGTGATTACAGAGCACTCAGGGTTCGGAGTAGAGATGGTTAGACGAGGGCGTGTCTCACTCACTGTACGGTCTTCCTCTGTGCTTCTCTCTTCTGTAGTCTCTCCATTGTTCTCTCCTTTGATACGTTTTCGTACAACAAAGACTAGACATCGCCAAGGTTTCCAATTCCAAATCCATCAGCCAACAACAACCTAAACATTTAAACGATTTAAAGCAGTCATCAGTTTTATGAACTACTCTCTGTCATTGTTCTAGCTCTCTAAAACAAGGCAGCTGCATGTCTATTCTATTCTAGTACACACCGATGGCGTGTGGATTCAAGGTGATTCTTTTCTTCGTTTCTTGTGCCATATCTCTTCCTTTCTTCACTTGCTAGACTGGGAGAGAGGTGTCCTATAATAATTGTCCTCTCTCTGCTTTTACCAGTGCTGCTGTGACAGGCAAAAAGATGATTCTGAGCTTTTTCTTAATCTTCTGAGGTTTTTATTGCATTTTATCTGCGTCGTTGAGCTGAGAGAGTTCATCGTGAGGAATAGTGTTTCAGACAGACCCTGATGTACAGGGGCGTTATTTTATAAATGAGGCCCCCCTGACCTCATTTAGCCCTTATCAGTATTGGTCAGATCTCTACCGGACGCTTTTTATCATGATGTATACTTCACATTGTTCTGAATGGCACTGTTCAGAACAATACCACTGATACTTTATCATGGGATGGAGTGTAGATATATAGATTCAAACATTGTTGAAGGAGTACATTTAGATTAACAATGGGAGTCATATTAACTGCATTTTATGGCCTGCTTTGTGATATACCGATTTTCTATATGGCCTCATATTTGCTGTTGATTAAATGCACATGTTGAATTCCCCTTTCTAAGAAAGTATATAAAACGATCAAACAGATCATGCAGGGGATTTGAAAAGTCTTGCGTTGCCACTTGCCAGACTGTTGCCTCTCGCAATTTTCAAATGCTTCCATCATACAGTCTGGAGCAACGGAAGCTCTATCATGAGTAAAATATAAAGCGGAAGTGGAGCCTCCTCCCCGCTTCCATTTCGTCCTTGCAGTCGTGCAAATGTCTCCAAATATAAATAGAAATCACCTAAGCACATATAGCTTGTTGCTTAGCAGAAAAGGAATGTGTAAAGATATTTTAAAATATATTTTCGTGAACCAAAATGGCAGCTTCCTTAATCGGATTTTGGGAGGTGTAGTTCCAGACTCTATATAGCATTCAGAGATGGTGGAATAGTTGTCTGGCTACGCAAGAATAATGTGTTGAGAATGAGAACATAAACTGATATAGTGCACACTACACAGCAAAATGTTGAGTGTGCACCTGTGTCTTACACAGGTGCACACTGCAACCTGAAAGCTGTAAAATTTGTAATTAGTACGTAACATAAGCATACTATACACGTGGATATACAAATAAAAAGACAGTTTTCCGTTCAGTGGGTCAAAACAACAACACTCCCATTGTACGCCTGGCATGTCGAGGCCTTCACCACTGGTAGGACTGGGCATGACATCCCTTATAAGTGTGCTTCAGTTACCTCTCTGAAGATGGTAATAACGTTCACTCCCATCTCGTTCTCGTGTGGCCATTAGCGCTGGTGTTTGTGAATTGGACTTTATTTGCAGTGAGGCTCATTTGCATAGAAATGGCCAAATCGTGTGCCAAATTGTGTTCATATTACCTCTTTTAAATACATGGAAATAGCACTGAGACGCTATCTCCTTGGCAGCTGGAGAGTGCAGTTAGGGGTGCACTTCCCTCTTGGCGGATGCTTTGAGAATTAAACAGTTTTGTCTCATTTGCACGGGTTTAGCGACCACAACAGCTGCACAATACCTTTTGCGAATTCACCCCTGAGAGTATTGAAAGGTACAGGTTCATATCCATGATCTCGTGGTTAAATTACTGTAGCACTCAGGGCTTTGCCGTGTACAAAAAGAAAAAGAGAGGAGTCAAGGAGAAAGTATTGCGTGCTCAAGGCCACATCATTACAAGACTGCAAAAAATGTTGCTTGTAGACTAATTCCACATTACCGCTAAAGTCAAGAGATGTGCAGATCTCTTATCCAGTCTTATTCTTGAATGTCTGTCATGTTTCAGCCTCAGAGTAATTTCTATGGCATTCCGCCTGCCTCCTTCCCAGGCAAAAATGGTTATCCACAATGTTGGAGTGGCACTAGCACTATCCAGAATTGGTTAAAAAAAAAACACATTACACCTGGTTAATACTGCATGTCAAGTAAGTTGTCATTCACTGATATGACTACATTTACATTGCAGTACTTCTTAATGTTCTGGCACTAGTGGCTAACCCCGCACAGCTGGCACAGAAGGCATCAAAGAATATTATTGAAAATAAATAAAAAATACTATTTGTAACAGGCCTGTTCCTTTACTGTGAACACTCTTCTTGTCCTTACATCATACAGTACCACACCTCTGCACTTTCTTTGCTGGTTTTGGCAGCATTCTCAAGTAGACTCTCTTTTTTAAACTGTTAGTGTTTCTTTGAGGTTTGCCCAAAGGGTATTTTCAGAGAGATTATAAGCGCTTTACATCTCATTGGGTGCAGCAGTAATTCCGCTGACTGTGGAAACTGTAGTTATACAAAAAATAACACTCTCAGCAGGACTACAACGAAGGTGTGTCTAATACATTTCATTCATGTATGAGTTAGCCTTTATATCACTACTAGAAAACCCTACACTGATCCTCATTACCAGCCAGCTGGAGTTTCCTTCAGACAGTTGATGCTTCACAGAGAGCACACATGCGCACGCACGCACACACACACACGCACACACAAAATGAGCTAGGAAAATCCCCATCTTGCCCTATGCCATTATTCCTGGTCAACGTTGCTCTCAATGCTCTGTGCCCTTATTCCTGGTTATAAAAGCTGCCTTTGACTAAATGTTACATTCCTGAACATTTTGAACATTGAAGGGAATGGCAAACATTCCTGGTTTATCAGGAAGATAGGCTGTTAATTTGTTTTGACCCTGCAGAGACAGGAACCATGTTAGGAACACAGCCGGGGGAACACTCTTTTCACACCTTCATGGCACCGTTTAAGACTACCTGGACCTTTTGGCTTAACTAGGGTCTCACACTGGCACAGTCCAAAGTGTGCTAACCCCAGCTAATGTCCAGAGCTGGCTCACCTTGGCTTAAGGAAAACTGTGGGTATGCTAAGTGTTCATCTACTTCTGCTGTATACTTACGGCAAGTTTATCAATACTTCTTATACACTGTATAAGTATATACACTTCAACAAATAGTGGATAGCAGATCCCCAAGCTCACATCTCATCGCAATGTTCTAATAATCAGAACCATAAAATGGTAGGTCTGAGTTATATTAAAGAACTAAAAGAAATATGTACCCGAGTGCGTCAGTAAATATTGATACTGTAGCTGTATTGAAGATCAAAAGTAAAACACAAAACTGTTGCTTTTGAAATTAAATTGCAATATGTTTCCGATTCCATGCTGTTACCATAGGCGGGATCGTGAGGCTGTAGTGCCAGTGAAATGCGCGACATAAGCAAAGAAGAGTAGTAGTGTAGCGTAGCCTCACTCTCTAGGCTAGGGTCTAGGCTGTGTACCAACACGCGGTGGATTCATTTTCCTAGCGTGAGCACGGATTACCGTTTTATAAGCTCCCAAACATGGTACTTTGTCCCATTTTGAGTAGAAAAAAACAAATAACCCCCTGCACGTGCACGACGTTTACCGCTGATTATCATGTAGGCCGTTTCTACAATGGGAGGCCTGTGGAGGCTAGCAACGGAAGCGAAAATAAGGTGCCAATTAGTATATATATTTTTTATCAAATCTCGTATTTCTTGTGGATGGCACAGATGGTACTGTAGGTCCCAAATGTACTGTAGATCTTCTGTTTTCCAAAGTCAAATATCCACAAAGTGAGAAAATAAAATGGCAATGCATTGCACAAAAATGGGGGGAAAATATATATTCCTCACCCAACCTTCAAGTCAGGAGGCCACATCAGCAGGTTCCCCTTTGTCCAAAAGCTCTGAATGGATTCAGAGATGAACCCTCAGAAATGTTACTTGACCAAACTTTTCTTCTTGAGATCTATTTCCGGCCCCACCACTCTGTGGATTATCAATTTCTGCTTCTGGTTTAGTATTGGCCTTTAGAAGAATCTCTTTGACCAACCATCACCAAACACTCTTTTGATACCTAAAATGGAACCCCTGGCGACCTCACGTCCTGTTTGTTTTATGTTATAGTTGTTCCTGGTACCTCACGTCCTGTTTGTTTTATTTTATAGTTGTTCCTGGTACCTCACGTCCTGTTTGTTTTATGTTATAGTTGTTCCTGGTACCTCACGTCCTGTTTGTTTTATTTTATAGTTGTTCCTGGTACCTCACGTCCTGTTTGTTTTATTTTATAGTTGTTCCTGGTACCTCACGTCCTGTTTGTTTTATGTTATAGTTGTTCCTGGTACCTCACGTCCTGTTTGTTTTATTTTATAGTTGTTCCTGGTACCTCACGTCCTGTTCGTTTTATGTTATAGTTGTTCCTGGTACCTCACGTCCTGTTTGTTTTATGTTATAGTTGTTCCTGGTACCTCAATACCTGTTTTTGAGGTGCGCCAGCCCCTCCTATACACAGGTTTAATGTTTGTTGTAAACACCATTGACAATGAAGGGAAAATCTATGTCATAATATGCCTCATTAAGTCATATTGTCTCTATATTGTTAATGGCGTTTAATGCTTGTGTTGGCACAGTTTGTTTTACATCACCATTACATCACCTAATCAACATGAGTTAGACTTTAATATATTAGCGCCCCTCACTTCACACGGGTATGATTTTATTGTAGCCGTTCCTGGTACCTCACTTCCTGGAATCATTGCTAACATCCAGATACTTTTCCCCCACAGTGAACCTTGTCAACTACACAAAACATAGTTTATTTTCAGGTACAGGCTTTAGTTTAGATATACTATTGGTCCGAATGTCATTAGACCGACAACCTACCTCAAACCCGGCCTAACCTAACTCTAACCGCAAGCACGGGACCAGCGCATGTCCGACTGTTGTTTCCGCATGTCGGTCCGTTGGTGTCTAATCTGCGTGTGCATCTCGTTTCTCCATACACTACATTTAGAGGTTAAAATGTATAGGGAATACAATATATTGGTTAAAATGTGGTTGAATAGGCCTAGTGGCCTACCGGTATAAATATTCAACCATATTTTAACCTATATAATATATAGGTTTTATATATATATATAAAAATAAAGCAGCTGTAATAGCCTGCTCAGCTGGACTGAGTGACAGAATGTTTCTGCTGAGAAGAGGAAGGGGCTTCACACTCTACTCTTGAGTTCATTGGTCCATACATCCACGGATAATTGCATTGGTCCATACATCCAGATGTCATTTCATTTGTCCATACATCCAGGTGTCATTTCATTTGTCCATACATCCAGGTGTCATTTCATTGGTCCATACATCCAGGTGTCATTTCATTGGTCCATACATCCAGGTGTCATTTCATTGGTCCATACATCCAGGTGTCATTTCATGGGCCCTGGATGTGCACAGCTGGAGCCTGTGACACACACACAAAAGCACGCATACATGCACGCACGCACGCACACACAGGACCAAGACAATGGAAAATAATCTTTATGATCAGAGTGAGTAGGCTGAGAATGTTCCAAATAAGAAATATTGATGGTAAAGATGAATAGTTGGACAGGGGGTCAGAAAAATGGTGAGAGAAAATGGGACACACTCATGAGTTATAGAGAGAGAGAGAGAGCAGATCAGAAACCACTGCTCTCAGTCCTTTTAAAGTGGAGAGGCAGGATTGTTCCACTATGTCAGCGGTGCGTTGTTGCTAACAGGGCCAATAGCAGCACAGCATTATGTACCGGCAATGGGAAAAGCCATACCATCTGCTCAGTACATTCCTAATCATTGGCAGGCCTCCTTTACTGGCAGAATTCCTTTTAGGAACTGCTGAATCGTAAAAATGCAAATCCCCAGCCATGCAGATGTGTGTAATGGGAAGTGTGTGTGTGTGTGTGTGTGTGTGTGTGTGTGTGTGTCTGTGTGTGTGTGTGTGTGTGTGTGTGTGTGTGTGTGTGTCTCTCTATATTTGCATCTGTCAGATTTTAATACATCTCAGTGTGTATTGTGTGATGATCAGTGTTAATATATTGTTTTCAGATGGAGTTGCTGGACAAATTCCCGGTGGAGGGAGGTCAGAAAGACCCCAAACGCAGAATTATTCCATTCCTACCAGGTAAGAGTTAAATGTCCAGGATGCCCCTTGACACACACACACACACACACACACACACACACACAGTCTCTCCTTTGACGTAGTTTTTCAAGACAATTAAAACTACATTTACAATATAGGCATTTGGCAGCAGACGCTCTTATCCAGAGTGACTTACAAAGTGGAGTAAATGGCATGAACCCTGGCCAACAAATGACAGGCTAATGGTCAAGTAAAGAGAGTGCAAAGAAAACTATTAAGGGTTACAAAGTAACTAGGGTACAAAGTAAACACCATCTGACTCTGAACAACATGCTAATCTACATAATATAATCAGCATCTTTGACAAGAAAAGACATGCGTAATAACAAGAAAACTACATACACCACAATGACATGGCTATAGCATCTATCTAAATCAAGTAGTGATAGGAATGAGGAATGATAGGGGCTGAGGTGCCGAGGTAGTGGAAAATGGGGAGTGTAGTCCTGACTGGGGGGGGGGGGGGGGTCATTCCACAGCTTGGGAAGCTTGGAGTGTTGACCAGTGTGTCGTGGGGAAGGCAAAGACAAATATCAAGACCCGCGCAGGATAAGAAATTACTGACATTTGTTACAAAGCCTGGCTGGTACTGTAGGTCAGGGGTCTTAAACGTTTTTCAGGCCAAGGGCCCCTTAGCTTAGAGAGAAGAAGCAGGGACCTCCTACTACATATTGTATAAAGTTGTGTGGCAGATTCAACTTTCTTGTTGATGTTGACGGCACTATATTGTCAGTGTGAATTCAGGTTTTTGTTGGTTTGTTTCATTTGTCTTTTCTATTATTAAATACACATGGAGTCGTTCAGACTTTTAACCACTTAAACCCTCAATACTTGGTAAACTTGACCTTTGGCTCTGTACCTGGTCTGCTCCTTTTTCTCCTCTACACCAAACCTCATTGCCGAAAATAGCCGAGCTACAAGCTCACAGCGCATCGTGTTGCGACGCGGTGTGAGCTTGTAGATCGGCTATTTCCGGCGGATATTCCCACCAGAATAGCAACGCTAGGGTTCAACTGGTTACGTTCCTATCACACAAATATTTGGCGGCCGCCCTGTAACTCTTGGGGACCCCCTAGGAGACCTGGTCCTATGCTGTCGGGTTGTGAAAACAGGAGAGCAGATCGGTGTGTGTGTGTGTGTGTGTGGCCTGGTTTGCCCATCCATCACAAGGAACCAGGCAGAGTAACCTACCAGAATACACAGTGCACTTCTCGTGATCTCACTGTTTCCGTAAACCAAGCACAATTGTGTTTTTCCATCTTAAAAAAAAAAAAAAAACCCTGTGTAGTGGCCTAAATTGCCTCTATGTCTGGGCGTCTCTCAGTGCTGTACTGCAGGGCTACAAATACAAGAGAACCAAAGAGCTTCGGTTTCACTTGTATATTAGCGTTTGTGAGTGGTGAGAATTTTATTTTATAGATGGATGGATGGATAGATAGATTAACTACATTATTTGTAGTTTTGGGGGAGAGAACGCCTAGCCCAAAAGGTCCCACGGTGGAGCCCCACCCACTGCCTCACCCCTTAGGAGGTGTGGGTGGAGGTTGAGGTGTGTTTGAGGGGTCTGGAACTCATCGAGGGTATCACACGCTCACAACACTTGATATGCGTGCAGTGCCCCGCGCGCACACACAATGCACGCATTGCACATATGTACACTACAGAGAGTCTGAGGGAGGGAAAGCAATAGAGAAAGGGATGAGAGAGAGAGGGGAAGGAAGCACGGCAGAGCTGTATAGTTGGATGGAAATACAATAATAAAAACCATGGCGACGGTTAGTCATATTTTCCCCCTTTTAAGTCCTCCCCGTCCTTTAGTTGCCCTTTACTGTTGCGGACGAATATTGATTCTCTCTGAATGTATACGCTCCGCGTCCCATGAACCACGTTCATCCTGGCGTTTTTTGGGGCAAAAACTAAACGAGTATAGTAAATTGAAAATACAGAAAACAGGACATGGGTGGTTAACCCACCCACACCTCGTCTGTCCGTCTGTCCAGCAAGCTTTGTAGTATACCGACGCTCGCCATGTGCGCTACGTTGTTTCCTGCCGTTTTAACTTTTTGTATGTTGCTTTTGACGGAGAACTGGGTGACATTTGTTCAGGTGGTTTCATTTAACTCTTCCATTCCGTGATCCCCTTGTCAGATGTCTGTGCCCCCCCCCCCACCCACCCCCCCAACCCCCACTCCGCCCGCCCACATGTCTTGTCAGGGAGTGACAGGAAACACATTCTCCCTTATGCTCTCTGCATTTCCTCTGGGCTGCCAATGTCGCAAATTCACAGTCTAGTCTGCCAAGGCGATCGCTCGCAGTCCTCGCGTAGGCCAACTGGGATGCCCCGCTCGGTGGCAATACACTCCTCTTTTAATGCCCACTAGCAGGGACGTGCAGAGAGAGTTAGAGAGAGGCAGGGGCTGAAATCCTGTGAGAGGGCACTTTGACAAAAATAGCGAAAATAGCAGATCTACAAGCTCACAACGCGTCGCTCTGCGACGTGTTGAGAGCTTGTAGATCAGCTATTTTTGGGGGCGTAACCCAGTACTCCTTAGCTAGTGGAGATGCGGTGTACTGACATGGATTTCTAAACAAATTCGTTCAACGCATAATGCTGCGTTCCAAGTTCAGGAGACGGAAAAAGTGATGCTTCCGGCATGGCATGGAAAGGAATAGCATTTGCATTTCTTTCACCATAGTAAATGCTGCGTTAGTGCATGGTGTGGAAAGGGCAGTTGTTTTACAGACGGGGAAAAAAAAAAGGGCAGGGGCTGAAGCCCCCTTTGATGTCTATGTGTGCACGTGCCTGCCCACCAGAGCTAACAAATGAATCACTCATGTCATTTTAGAGAGAGAACAGTATAGACGCAGCCAAGTGTGTACCAAAAAGACATGTTTAATGCTAAGGCTGACAAAGATATTGAAAATATTATGTTTAGAATTGGTTCAACAAAAGTAAACTCTCCGTTGCAGTCAGAACTGTAAACTCTGTAAAAACTGTAAACTATTAGTTTACAACGCAGATATATCTTGGGTTACTCGTTATGTTTTTGTTACTTAAATTAGTTTTTCTTGAGCACAAATGTTTGGACAGCTAGAGGCTATATAGGTTCATTATGTTTACCCGGTATCTTATATTCTTTGAAGCGCATTGTTCTCTCTCTCGGCACTTTTCTTATGTGACATTGTTGTTTGTTGACTAGGGTTCATATTCACTGTGCTTATTCCGATCTCGCACTTGCAAATGATAAATTATGCATAATACCCCACTGTACCCCGACTCTCTTTGTGTATATATGGAGTCATTGCCTATGAAAAGCTTTGTAAGGCTGGCATTAATTTACAAGATGTCTTTGCTCATTAATATTAGATCAACTGTGAAGTGATTACGCAATAATTGTCCCAAGCCTCTTCTGTATGTCACTCGGTCTGTAATGACTCGACGTCAAATCACAACATGAGACCATGAAACTTGATATTGGATCTCTGGCTCAATATGTGACATGCGGTCCAGTTTGATGTAAAGGACACCGAGATCGTCTGACAGGGAGCCAGACAATGCACACCTCTAGACTGCCCTTGTTAAACATAATGTGACCGAGCATTACCCTATTACAGATTTCCCTCAAGAAGCACGAGGAGAACCGCATGGGTCTGGTCTGTATAGGAACTTGTCTTAGGTTTCCTCAGTTGAAACGTTTGAGCTCAAATAGCCTCAAAATTGGATCACCTAATGGGAGGAAGCTACATACATTACTTTGGGTCAGACTAGCAAGAAATGTGTGTTAATTAATAGTAATGAGTCTAATGACACTTAATTTAAACGAGTGCATCAGCTGAATAAATACATACGTATTTGTATACGATGGTCAAAAGTCTTTCACCGACGGGGCCAAACTCTGGTGTTAGAACTCAGACCAAACTAACAAGGTGCGGAAGCGGTTTTCCTGTCAGGAGTCGGTTTGTTCAAGGCCCCAAGCTGTATTTTTTACTTCTGTAGTATCGTCACATCAGCAAATTATTCAGTCTACCACAGCGCTGTGTCTACAGCCATGTACGTCTGCTGGACGTTCCTGCCAAGTTTCCTCACCAAAGTCCAGTTTATCATCTCCACGCACCGTCCATTACTTGACCTTTTGGAGCCGATTTGACAATCTCGACTCCGTCCTGGAAGATACGTTTCCAGGGCTTTCCTTGGCAAACCGACTGCTTGGCATTTATTGCCAGAGATAATGTTTAAATGTTTTTTTTTTACAAACTATTTCATTTTGCTAAAAGTAATGAATGATAACACTTTTACACACTGGATCCTCTAGCAGCTAGAGGATAGCTATACTAATCTAGACGGACTGAATGATAATTGTAAGGCACTGATTTATAGTATTTTGGAAATTAACTCTTCAGTTTTGTTACTTGTTGCTGGAACATTTAACAACCCGTGTTATAAAATAACAGCGTAAATAAACATCCAAACTGGCTGTAGACGTCTCTTCCTGGCACCATAAGAGACCCAGACCTTCAGAGGTTGATGTATTCATTACGCAAGCCAACTTCCACTCGCAACCTTCTGCTTCTCAAGCCAGATCTCCAGACAAGACCTACCTGTTGTACTGGAACACATGGTTCTCAAGAGACACTGAGATCTGTGATATATTCACATTGGAAATGCACATGCACTTTAATAGTAGGTGCAGTATTCATTTAAGTGGAACCTTATGGGTCTAGGCGGGTTTCATGTGAAATATAGAATAGGGATAGTTGTGTATAATGCCGGGATTAATTCATTAATATATCACGCATTGCCATGGTTTTTCCCCTTTCAACCCTTATTTTGTGCCAAATATCCGGTTGTTACGATGACGTAATGGTGTGTGTGGCGTCTTGACCGGTTGTGGTTCTCTCGCTGGGTGTGCAAAAAAAACCTGACCACGAGCATCACAGCGCCGGCTGTCGGCCGTTGAAAAACCTTGTTTTGTGCCGATTTGGAGATAAAGGCCATTGAAAGCAGCACATAGATTGCAAGTGGATACACACGCATCTTAAGCCAAAGGGCATATGGTCCCTTATTTTATTTGTATGTTTTTTGAGTGGTGCAACCACTCCTATAGACAGCTATGTGTGTGGGTCCCTGTGTCCGAGCACGAAAATAGCGTTGTAGCGTTTGTTCACGACCAAGTGTCACTGTTGCACAGCCTAACACACAGACACACACAGGCCAGGGAGGAGGGCTTGTACAGTACAGTACAGCACCACTCACTTCAGATGGGTCTGATTTTTTTCCTTCTCCTTCCGACACTTATTGCAGTTCTGGCTTAACCGTGAACTGCATCGGTTTTCGCGAAACACGGCTATAAACAGGGCTATCGGCCGGCTTAGACACGAAGCCCACAACCATTGGCCAAATGGTGGCGCTACAGCAAACAATTGAAAATGCAAAATTTGAACAGGCATAGCTCATGAACCGTATGACTGCCAGCAATTAAACTATTAAACTTCAATACACATACCGTAAGCATCACGGATGTGGTGTGTGTGTGTGTGTGTGTGTGTGTGTTGCAGTGGTCAATCAGTGGTGTATTTCTGTACTGAAGCGAACATGCATACATGGAGAGTTTGGAGACATACGGACTAGCAACACTCAAAAATGAAGCTTTTTTTTAGCTTTTTTTTAGCCAATGAATGTTCTTCTGCCCCCAATACATACATGCAGAGTCACATGTTTATGAAACCTTACAGTATGGTAGAGGATCATGCCAAATAGCACTAGTATCTACAAGCCTAGCCTATAAACAATTTACCTGCCCATATTGGAAAATGAGTGCACACAAATGAATAGTAAATTCATAACGTTTTGTATAGTTGTATTACTCCATGTCCATTCGGAGTGTGTTGCACACGATTTTGCGTACCTGTCATTTCCAGTAACCACATAGACACAGGTAGGTAGGTACACACACACACACACACACAGACTTTTTTAACAGCAATAAGGGAGTTTTAGCCTACTGCTCTTGGCCTACAGTTTTAGCCTACTGCAAAGGCACCCTGAAAATAGTTGTGTTACTCGAGACTCGAGTAACACAAAGGGGAGGGGAGGCACAACGTATTAAAAGTCTGGTACACAGACTTACAGTAGAGCTGACTTAAGGGGTAGCGGAAAGAAAGGTCTTTTATTCCCAGACCCCCCCACCCACCCACCATCTCCTTCTCCCTATAACTCCTCTCAGCCGTCCCCGTCCCGCCCGTCTTCAAGCAGCCCTGGGCTCTGAAGGCGGTGGTGTCTTGTTTATCCTTCCTTTTACCAGAACAGGCCCTTTTCATCGGGGCTGCTGCTGCTGCAGCCATGAGCCACCGCTGACGCCGCCGTGCATACAGAGTGGGCCAGTGTTGAGTCAACGTTCTGCGTCTGACCCCCAGAGAACTTTTGGGAAGACTGTCGAGAGCACTTTTCTTTTTTAGAGAAGTGACGAGAAGAGAACGCAAAAACAGACAGACGAAGAGAAGGAGGGGGGAGGGGAATTTGACTTAATTTCAAGCCTCTGGGCTCTTCAAAGGGTTACAAGAGGCGGAAGAGAATAAACAGTCTAACTTTAGGTGTGCTGTCGTCAACAACACGTCACCAGCACCTCCAATGACACCCAGTCTGTGCTAGTCATTTCTGCACTTTGGAAGGGATGCTCCTTTTCCCCTTGTGTAGAAACGTTATTATTATTATTTATGGTTGTAACATTCATTCATCTATACTCATAACTTTCAGAATATATTCCTTCTGACATTTGTGTTTCATGTATTTGTGCCATAAACACATAACCCTCAGTGGGTTATTTATCGTTTGTACACAATTTGTATGATAGAGGTTGTTTAAAGGACCACTTCACCACTTTTCAACCTATCTTCATATAATAGGTCCTCACTAATAATCATGAAAAGATTTGCGCAATTTTTTCCTACTCGGTCGGTGTCTCATAGGAGGGCTGTCTTCCAGTGACATCAGCGATGGGGAAGCTAATAAAAACTGCAGGCTTTCTAGTCCTGAAAAGTTGCAATGCGTTGGAGCGGAGGTGCTCTCTTTAACTTTTGCTCTTCCATAGAGACATCTGGTGTCAGGGAGGACAACCTGCTGGTTGACGAGTAGTACTGCCTGAAGCTCTGTGCACACAGAGTCAGAATCCTGGCTATAGAGCGTCGCAGTCCCGCACCCCTTTCATGACGACGCCAGGCCCAGGAAATGAATCCCAATGCATTTTTCCCATAGACATTTCATAAAGTATTTATTTAAAGACCTTTTAAGCGTCGTACGAAGCCAACTCGAGTCGTGACAAATCATGACAACAAACACAATATTTTGGACCAAACAAATAATTACAAAGAAGAAAAACAACTAAATAAGTGTTGTAACCTGCTGTTTTTTTTCTACTTTCTAATTCTTTGTTTGGCCCCAAACATTGTGTTTATTGTCATGATTTGTCACGACAAGAGTTGGCTTTGTCCACGGCGTAAACGTCTTCAAATAAATACTTTCTGAAAAGTCTATGAGGAAAATGAACGGGGATTTATTTTCCGGGTCTCACGAGGGGGGGGGGGGGGGGGGGGGGGACTGCGACGCTCTATAGGACATACAATTAACAGATTGCAGTTAGTAGGCTTGAGTCACACTATGAAAAGCCTGTCTCACTAAAAAATAAACGACGGGAGCTGCTTCACGCGAAGGAAATGCAGATGAATGAGATTTCCGCTCCACTGTCCCCCCCCCCCCCCCCCACCACCCCTCCCCCCACCTGAGTCAGCTAATAGATGTGGTCGTGGTGAGGATGTCTGGGGCTGTGGAGGCAGACCGGACTGACTCTGTGCGCACGCGTGCGTGTGTGTGTGTGTGTGTGTGTGTGCGCAGCGATTGTGTGGTGGAAGAAGTACTTTGATTCAAGTAGCAATGCTGCAATGTAGCATACTTGCAGCAGTTTTACTCATACTTGAGTAAAAGTTACTCATACTTTAGTAAAAGTACAAAAGTATTGGTATCAACATATAATTAAAATGCCAGAAGAAAAGTATCAAGCTTTTTTGAAAATAGCGTATCTACAAGCTCCCAAAGCGCTGTGATGCATGAGACACGTTGTGAGCTTTTAAATCAGCTATTTTTGGGGTATAGACGAAGTATAAAATAGGGCTTATTTGGTTAATGTTAAGTTCTGAAATAATAATCAAAAGTAACAGTAAGTAACTCAAGCCGTCAAACTATTTGAGTGGAGTTACTGTACTTCACAGCACCCAAGAAGGTTTTAATATATTATATTATCATTGTTATTATTTTTTGGAAGAGAAGTTTAAAGTATTGAAAAATGGAAATGCGGTACAGTACAGTCCCAACCTCTCTCTCTCCCCATCCCCCTCTCTCTCTCTCTCTCTCTCTCTAACTAGCATGCACAAACACGCACACAAACACACTTTATACGGTACACACACACACACACACACACACACACACAAAGCAGACACGTGTATCCTGCAGTTTGGGAGCCCTGCGAGCCGAGCCAAGCCTGCAGAGAAGAAGCCATTTCAGGCACCATGGGTTCTAAGAGGAGGGCCTTGAGAAAGTGAAAGAGAGAGAGAGAGAGAGAGAGAGAGACTTCTCCATTGAGATCTCCACAGTGATAGAGTCATGTTACTCTCAGTCCGCCTTAAAAGCCCTCTTAACATAAGCCAGTGGTTCCCAAACATTTTCCATGTCAAGGACCCCCCAAATTGACACTAATTAGCCCGCGGACCCCCATCTGAAGACATTTCTTTTTCATGGTTTTGAAGAAACCATGAAAAAATATTCATGGTTTTAAAGAAACCAAAAAATTACGTTGACAATTACGTTGGGGGCCCACTTGGAAAATATCCACAGCCCACCAGTGGGCCCCCGGCCCACAGGTTGGGAATAAATGTTATACAGCATTGCCTTCATGTCGAGTTCACAAGCGTACATTAAGGCTGTCTGACCACTGGAGAGATCCCTCAGCAGCTACAAACCAAGCAGAAAATGTATGCTGGCTGTTGTAACTTCCTGCTTAACCATACGAGTAAAATAATAATAATATTCTCCCCTTTTTCTTTTTGAGAGGCCTATTTGTAGTCATTTCTTTGTTATTGTTATGGCTGCCCCAGAACCCCCACATACCAGCGCTTGCATGCGACTGAAGATAAGAATGGCGGGGAAGTGTTTTTTTTTTTTTAGATGTCACACACACACACACACACACACATAATGGCCATAATTTCTGTTCCCAAAATCATTTATTCATAAGCGAGAAAGGCCAGCGTCTCCCACGGCTCATAAACCGCCTCCGCGCTGTCAGACTGACATTATTGATGGGACTACCCTATCAGCTTCTGTCTGCATTCTAATGGACTGCTGTTGTCCAGGGGCCATGCAGGGCCGGCACCGTGCCCTCATTGGCCCCCCGTTGGACTGTGGTTGTCCAGGGGCCATGCAGGGCCGGCACCGTGCCCTCATTGGCCCCCCGTTGGAGACTGCTGTTGTCCAGGGGCCATGCAGGGGCCGGCACCGTGCCCTCATCGGCCCCCCCGTTGGACGTTCTCGCACCGCATTAAGAAGCTCTGGAGGGAGAGCGTCAGCCCAAATGCCAAAAGCTGTCATTTTTTGCATTGCAATGAAGTGATACCGTTAGTGTCGTTCGACTTTCATAGACATTTTTGTGAACATTCGTTTTTTTCGAATTGTTATTCGTGAGGCAATATCACAAACAATGGACCCCTTCATGAGCAATTATGATCGCGTGGGTTCCCATTATATATTTATACAAAAATAAAAACTAAAAGGCCTAACGAAGAGCATCTGTATTGACAGCTGAAACTCGTTACAAGAATGGCTGCTATGCTACTGCATGTATAATAGTATACAGTACCGTACCTAATGACTTCTGTCCCTGATTTTGTTCCAGGAAAAATCCTGTTCAGAAGGAGCCACATCAGGGATGTTGCCATGAAACGGCTGAGGCCTATCAACGAGTACTGCAGGGTAAGTAGAGTGGAATTAAACTCTGTCAAATCGTTACGTCATTAATGGTCACATTTGTACACTCAGACACACACTGAATTTCACTGTGAAGGATCCAGGAAGTAGATTGATCTACAAGAAAGCCACGGTGACCAGAAATCAATCGCCCTTATTGCATGACCCTACCAGCTCAGTGGTCATTGTGGCTATAGTGTCCGCCCTGGGAGTGGGAGGCTGGGGTTCAATCCCCCCCAGCCGGGGCGGGGGGGGGGGGGGGGGGGGGAATTGAGACCCAATGCCTCCCTGCATGTCAGGCACTGCAGGCACTCAGCGTCACAAGGGTTGGATTGTGCCCCTGCGATGAGTGGCGAATGGCCTTCGTGTTTGAGTAAGGACACACCGTGATTGCCCAGTGCACTTGTGCACTTGGCCAGTAGCCAATTTGAGTGGCAGTTGGGGCTTCAGCGTGCTCGGTGGTGTGTCTCTCATGGCTCAAGTTCGCTTGAGACTCCGCCCCTCCGTCGCGGTCTAAAAACGGTACATTCACTCAAACGCGAAGGCCATTTGGCACTCGCGTCCCTGCGACATACTAGCATCATGTCCAGGGGTTGTTCTTGTACATCCTGACTGGGGATGTACTTGCACAAGTTGCACATCAAGCCGCCTCACTCTACAGAAACGGGAGATTACTATTACATGGTCAGCATTACTATTACATGGTCAGCATTACTATTACATGGTCAGCTACGGCGTCAGCTGGAAGTAGGCTGAAGGAACACAGTGCTGCTGATCTCAGTGGAAAAGCCACAGTTAGGTATAGCATTCAGTTCTCGCTTTGCGTTGCAGAGGAAAATGGAAATGCATTAGAGTCCATTGCGGCCCGTTTCAGAGAACATAATCGTCTACTCTGTTTCTCCTCGCAGATATTATATCTGTCAAACAGAGACATTCCGTTAGCCTGTTTCAAGTTCCACATGCTCTGGTAGATCAAAGGGTCATGTCTGCTTCAAGCTGGTGTACCTATTTTGGACACAAATCTACCAAAAACATTTACAAAAATACTATAGCTGAGCAAAATATGTGTTTCAAAATATACACATTTTGGTTGCAACTGGCTTTGAAAACACCCATCTTCACATATACTTCACGTATATCTTTGGCCTTCCCTGGCCATATCCTAAAAACTGTCGTGTCCTACTATACAGTTTGTTGCCCATTGTATTTTTTGTAAAATATGATCAATACATTTATGTTGTATAGTTTGAAGCTTGCTGATGGCTCACTGTCATGCCAGCAATGTTGCAGGAACAAGGAACAGGTTTCATGAGTCGTACTGGGTGTAAAAATGAAACCATAATTACTGTATTTATGTTCCGTCTTATAAGTTATAATTTTGACATTTCAATTAAGCAACAGTAATCTGTATCAGAGGGAGTGGTGCATGCATACCATGCTACTGGTGTGATGCAGTCAGATACAATATACTAGGTGTTTATCAGATGCTCTCTCATCCAGAGCAAGTTATAATAAGCGAGGTAAATAATCGCATAGAATGCAGGAGGAACGTGTCCGTGTTACATCATGCTCGAAATGACATTGTTATGTCCCTATATATGGTGGTCTAGGCCAGGGAATAAGGGACAATAGCAAATACCCTGTATAAATTAGCTTAACCACTTTAACCACAGCATCCGAATTCTGGGGGAAATTCTCCCAGCGAATATTTAATGTAACAAAAACAGAACAGTCACTAGTATAGCACCCTGAGGGACTCGGGTCGACCAAGTAGGGTTTAAGTCTTTGTCCACATTAGCCTTTTTTCTGGTCTTCCCCCTCCATCATATGCGGATTTTGACAGGGTCACGTGACTCACGTCACATGCACTGTATGGGCCTACAATCCAAATCATAGAAGCTTGGCCACCTAAGAATGTGGTCTGGATAATGAGTCTTAATTTGTTATGTGCCCGGAATTTACTGACCTCAGAATGAGGTCGGCTGTAGTTCTATATTTTTGGACTCAGGCAATGTGCAATCCCATTGTTTTTTGCTGCATTCACATGGACTCAGGCAACCGTGGGCAGACGAGAAAAAGAACCCTAAAAGAAATACAAAAAATGTAAACATCTGATGGAACGGCAGGACGGCAAAATGATGAGATTTTCCCTGCGATGTGGAGCTACGTAACATCCGGCTCTAGATTCCGTTGGCCGTCACGGTAAAAAAGTTAAAATACTTTAACTTTGAACGGCAATGCCGTACGGTCTGCCGTTACCGCTTCTGCCGCGCCCTCCCGTTTTACCATCCTGCTCCCCGGCCACTAAAATAACTTCCGTTTTGCAGTCTACTGCCTGCCTAGTGCCTACCGAGCCCATGTGAATGCAGCACTAGTTGTGGAAGAAGATAGCGCTACATCTGCAGAGGTTAAGGGGCCGTCTCAGTTGGTATGTCATGCTGTGACTTGGTTCTCCATGAGCTTGGCCAAAGGCAAAGAACTTGCTTAGTGCTGAGCTTGCTCCAGTCAGCATAATATCCAACAGCCTGTGTTGTTTGTTTTTAAAAGGCCTTCCTTAAGGGCCTGTAAAACATTCGTACGTCTCTCAGTCTGACTGACGTGGTAGCGATTGAGCTTGTTTGATAGAAGGTAGTTCCAACATGCCTCCTTTTGTGTTCACTCCGTGTTTGCATTAGAGCAGATGTTTTCATCCGAGACAAGAGAGAAGGAGAACAAGTCATTAAAACAATGCAGTTCAAGATGACTGTCAGCCAAGGAAAACACTTACAGTATAGTTGTGCTGAAAGATGTTATTGTCACTTCTGACCTTCTCGACTAAAGCAAACAAAGTATCTCAAGGTTTGTTGCCATTAAGCAAAGACCATTGGTGGAAGAAAAGTGCTCAGATGTTTTACTTAAGCAATACTTTATTACAAGTAAAAGGCCTGTATTCAAGATTTTACTTGAGTGAATGTACTCAAATATTGATCTTTTGTCAAAAATCTACAACCTCGCAACACATCATGATGTGATGTGTTGTTGTGAGCTTATAGATTGGCTGTTTTCGAATAGCATAAAATAGTATCAAATTGGGCTAATGCAAGTTATGCAATATACAAGCTCACAACGCGTGCCAATACTTTTGCACTTTTATTCAAATATTATACATTTAAAATACAATAATTTTACTTGTAAGAGAGTATCTCCACATTGTGGTACATTTTATTAAGTAAAGAAAAAAAAGGCAGTGCACACACTGACACACACAGACCAAATCTACCAACACGTCTCCTCCTGTGGCGTGTTGAGAGCTTGCAGATCTGCCATTTACTGAGCACGATACCCGGCACACAAGCATGTATACAGTAACTGAGGCTTTGGGGTGATACAAGTGCACGACATTGGCTGTAGGAGTGTTTTTTTGCCTGTCTCGGAGGGTCGTGTGGGGTTAGAGGAATGTACAGCTGGTGTAGGCAACATCTTTTACCACTTATGGGAAAAATAGGAGTTCAGGGCTGGGAGGAGGAGTTGTGTTGTTGGGTTTGCGTCTGAGTGGGTGTGCAGTGGTGGAAGACTTTCTTTTCCCTTTTGTTATAAGTAAAAGTACCTCAATGTACAGATACCCTATTACATGTAAGATGCTTGTATTTAAATGTATTTATTATTTGAATGAAAATTCAAAATATACTCAAAGTACCTAAAGTAAAAAAGTATGGTGTATGTTCCATTTGTGAGTTTTGTAATAATCTAAATATGCCAAGTAACTACAGGGTATAGTAAACGAAAGCGGTCAAATAAATGTAATGTAGTTGCCTCTGAGGTGTAATAGAGTAAAAATTACAGTATTTGCCTGAGATGTAGTGGAGTAGAAAGTATCAAGAGATGAAAACTTTATACTATTATTACGGTAATGCTACCTTGAAATTGGACAGTACTTGAGTAAACAGTTACTTTGTGCACCACTGTGGGTGTGGAATGGATGCAGTCAGCAGGGGTTGCTTTTTGTCGAAGTGCTTGAGATGTCATTCCTCCCTGACCTCATTGTATTTTCTTGTGTGGGCTTAACCTGTTTTGACATTTGAGAAATGTTGTACTGTGCAAGAGGCACGCAACAACTAGTAGGATGGAAAACGGTATGTTTTAATTAAGTGTATAGTGTGAAAGTGGCATCCCCATATACACAAAGTAATACAGCCTACATGTGCAGACAGACAGACGGGGACAAGACATTTGCTAGAAAACATCCATGTTTCAATGACATCGGATTGCATTCTTCGGAGAAATGAGATTCTATTATGTTTAACTGATGTGGCACACGATCCCGTGGTTCTTGTCAAATAGACAATCAGCATTATGGTCACTGGGAAATGTTCAATGTAAGCTTGCTAGCATGTGGCAGCAATGGAACAAATGGGATCAGCTCACCAGTATATCAGACCCAAATATAATTCCTGCGCGGCACTGTTTCTCATAATGGGGTTACGGGGTGGACCCTTATGGGTCTGTAACGCTGAGCGTGTACAAATGGAACCAAAACGGCCAGTATGGGTCCATTTACATTACATTGCAGGCAGACAGACAGACAGACAGACAGACAGTGGCTGAAAGCAAGTCATGATTTAGTGCAAGATGTTAAACCATGGGTCTCATAGGAGGTCCTCAGAGTTGGTACAGGGAACTGTCATAGGAAGTTTTATTTTTATTTACATTAACCACTTGAACACTCTAGCGTCCCTAAATTCTGAATTAGCATTAGCCGAAAATAGCCGATAAGAGGTTTGGTGTAGAGGGAAAAAGAGCAGCCCAAGTACAGAGCCTAAGGTCTAAAATACACTGACGATAGTGCTGTCAAACAAGTAGCCTATATATGAAGCCGTCTATGAAATCTATGAAAAAGTATAATCTGCAACACAACAATACACAGTAGGGGTCCCTGCATCATCTCTATTAGCTAAGGCAGTGCATGGTCCCCAAAGTGGGTTCCAGGGGGTCCCCAGCTAAATGATAGTTTGGAACCAAGTGGGCCCTTATGGGTCTGTAACTCTGAGAGTGTACAAATGGAACCAAATGGACGCCAACTGGTCCATTTGTACACTTGCACAGAGTTAATTCAGGATCTCCTCATTGGTCAACAAAAACACCTTGAGGACCCTATACAGGAGCCCTAGTACAAGGTTTCTTCGACTATGAATGCACCTCTTGATACCACAGCACCTCAAAGGCCCTTAAAAAGGCTCCAGACTTCCCAAACTTGGCCTACTACTTGGCCTCACTCCCCGAACCCGCCTCACCCCTGCCCATTCTGACAGACTGGAATGGCTTAGGGTTGACGACAGAGTACAGCATTTTGCAATGGGTCTGGTCCACAAGATTCGCTACACCACCAAGACAGATTCCCATGTACCCAAACAAGGGACTAAATTAATTAATTCGGCACCTATGCCACCAAAATGTGGAACGCCCTACCAACAGTCATTAAGACATGCGAATCCCTTGACTCCGTCAAAACCGCTCTCAAAGGGCACCTACGGATGGTTGCAATTCGAAACTAACCCCCGTAAAATCTGAATCCCCCACCCACCCTTTCTCCCCTCACTGTATATGTTTTTTTCCCCCTTTTTACCTCCTCCTATGATGATTTGAACATGGTGGACCCTATTGTAAACTAGTGTAATGCTTTATGGTGTCGTCCACAGTTAACAGTTTTGTATCGAGTTGTGCTTGAAATGTACTGTAATTCTCCAATCTGTTAATACATTCTTCAATCAATCAAATTAAAATTGGGGGTCCGTAGACTAATGCATGTCAAACTGAGGGTCCTTGAAATCTTCTCTTATGGGGGTCCCTGGCGTATCTTTTCAAATGGGGGGTCCGCGGGCTAATTAGTGTCAATGTGGGGGTCCTTGACATGAAAAGGTTTGGTAACCACTGTTACCTGTAGACTGCTGCTGCTTAAAAAAAAAAAAAAAAAAAAAGGAAAATGTATCAGTCTGCAAGGACCTTAACTCCAAACAGACTCCTAGCTGCCTCACAGGGGGCCCAGACCCTAGGTTACCAACCAGAGTCCCACAGGACCCTGTAGCCACATGTTCAAAGCCAATGTGGTTCTGCCGGCGCTGACTAGGTGGTGGTGGGTTCCACTCACCTCCATGCACAGTCAGGTTGACACACGGTGAAACCGGAGAGTTCTGTCGGTTCCTTTTGATGTTTTCCTCGGGAGGAAAAGCTGTGTCAGCCCCTTCTCTGTCAAACAGCTGAGGCCTCAGCCTGACTCATATAATGGAATTCCCCCCGGGTGGTGAAATCTGATGTTTTTTTTATTCAAACCATGGACACACAATCTGAAACAATACAGAGGTCCTGCACCGTGTGCAGCAAGGAAGAACGATTCCTGGACTACGGTCGCTCAGGTCACTACAGGTCACTCGCATTACATTATGCGTTTTCAGTTTTCATTCCGAAAGTCCTGCCCCGTTACTGCAAGGATTCAGGTCTGATGTCCACTGCCAAAGTATTGCTACAGTAGGGTTGCTAGGACGCTGATCCCATACAGCACATGGACTATACACAGATACGTACAATCAGCAAATGTCTGCATGAAAACCACACCAACAGACACTGACGCAAAAGATTAAGAACAGCCTATTTTTCTTCAACAAGCTCCATTCTCTTTGCATAGATTTAACTTGTCTCCGTCTGTCTCTCTCTCTCTCTCTGAGAATAAGGTCAATGTGTTGAGTCATCAGACATGGGGGGAAAACAACTAAATCATGTGAAATCTCAAACCACCTCTTTTTGGCAATATTGTCTATAGCCACCAAAAAAAGAAATAACGCCCGTTGTTTGTTTGGAAAGAGGTTCATTTTAGGCATATACAGTTGGGCTTGGTCCCCCTATGCCTTATGGGTATGTACAAACAGTGCTATTCTGTGCGCACGCGCGC
The DNA here is from genome assembly GCF_963924005.1 of Protomyctophum bolini. Lineage (NCBI taxonomy): Eukaryota > Metazoa > Chordata > Actinopteri > Myctophiformes > Myctophidae > Protomyctophum > Protomyctophum bolini. Next base: position 10,634,075 of record NC_137874.1, on the reverse strand, counting down.
GCACGCACACACACACACACACACACACACACACACACACACACACACACACACACACACACACACACACACACACACACACACACACACACACACACACACACACACACACACACACACACACACACACACACACACACACACACACACACACACACACACACACACACACACACACACACACACACACACACACACACACACACACACACACACACACACACACACACACACACACACACACACACACACACACACACACACACACACACACACACACACACACACACACACACACACACACACACACACACCAATTACCTTAATGCTGTGTGCCGTAAAGAACACCCATAAAGTCCATTTGCTGTAATGGGCCCTGGAGGATCGAGGCCTCTTGTCTCGTCCCTGGAGAGAATTCTAATGAGTGAACGGGTCACAAGCCGACTGCTGAATTCATAGTTGGGACCGCTCTAGTCTCGCGTACAGCCGAGCGACCAGAGATCTATGCCTAACCGATACGTCTGGTAGCAGCTGGGTATGTATGAAGGGGTTTTGCTAACATTTTCATGTGAAGGACCCCCAAATTTATATGTAATTGGCCGCTGACCGCTCTTGACTCTGGACTGCAACGTGACTGGACGGATGGGGCCAATCAGGTGGTGTTGGCGTGTGTTCAGTTATAATTAGGCTATAGGAACGAGAGCAAAATATGCCTGCATAGAAATTACCTGGAAAAACGTGCAGGTTCTTAAAAGGGCAGTTTCAATCACTGGAGATTGATTGCACATGCGCACAGTATACCGATCAACAAATGCATACAGGACGGGGTCGGTAGGTATACGCCACGTCACTCTCCTCTCCTTGACCTTGTCTCGGAATGGAGAGGAGAAGGAAGGGCAGCTCTGGCCGTGGCAGCGGTCCCACTGCTCCGTTGGCACGGCGCCTTCGCCGCGGTCCCACATAGCATGGGGACGAGAGAGCACGACGATGATGGCTCCCGAGCTGTCAGCCTTGATGTCATATCTGATATCTGTTCGGCTCGTGATGGAAAGGAGGAGGGAGCAAGGGGAAGGGCAGAGGAGGAGGAGGAGGAGGAGGAGGGGAAGAGAGAGAAGGGAGGAGGGAGACTCCTTTCTCTCCGAGGACAGTATTGAAGCACTTACGATTATTAAAGTCAGAGACATAAGGTTGGAGGTAGCGTGGCCTTGATGGATCGCACTGTGCTACGCCTGCTGGCAGCCTGGAAGGGAGGTGTTGTTCCCTATATCTAGCTAGCTCCCCAGTTCCCTTCGCTCCTCAGGAGTGATAATCGCCGTGTGGTCCTTCGAAACGGACCCCGGCCCTGGCGTCAGTCATTCTGTCTCGCCTCGTTGGAGCCGTCAGTTTTGCTGAGATGATTATCTGCCTCTACGACTGCCCTTTGCAGACAAGGGTGCGGTTGGAGAGGAGGGGGGACTTCAGACCACTAAAAAGGGAGAACTGAGTGAGCCTGGTGTTTCTTTTTTTTTTTGTTCTTTCATCTTCCGAGCTCGTGTGCCTGCTCCCTTGTGATGATCCCCAGAGAGAGAGAGGAATGAGACGAGATGAAGGAGGCAGAGAGGGAAGGGGACAGTTGAACAGAGCTTGAATCGTAAAGGAGCAGAGTACCAGATGATGAATGAATTGAGTGTTTTTTGAAGGGCCAGTGAGCTTATTAGCTTGACTTGTCGCCAGCGAATACCGTTTACTTGTGAACCATGTGAGCTGTTGTCTTGCAAACGCAAACAACAATAGCTAGAGTAGAATCACACACGAGGATCGAATAATCCAGAATAATGACATCAGATGTCTCTGAATAGGTCTATCGTGGGCTTTGACGATACTCAACTTACGCCAGGAAATATGACCAACTAAGAGTTTCACTAGCTAGTTGACTACTATAATATTCATCACTGTAACAGTTACTTTTTTCTAATTATGTACTACAGCAGTGGTTCTCAAACGTTTTAATTTCAAGGACCCCCAATAACTCTTGAGAGTGTGCAAATGTTTACACTGTCAGAGTTAGACTTGTAAGGGTCCATTGGGAACCGCCTTAACCCATTTTGGGAGGGAACCCCTTTTGGTGTTAGCATTATGCTATGCTTTAGCTATTGAAAAATAGCAGATCTACAAGCTCATAGCGCGCCACCGAGTGGCGCGCTACGAGCTTGTAGGTCTGCCATTTTTGAAAAATCAAACAACGACTGACATAGAAACATAGCTTTTTCAGAAAACTGTAAGGATGTAGAAGACATTTTTAGAATCTGATCTCAGGTCAGAATGGGTACCCTGAGTGTCCATGGGCCCCGCTTTGAGAGCCACTATAATATAGATACTACCTTATATTATAAGGTAGTATCAGATTACATTCCCCACCCTTTTTTATTACAAACATTATTACAAACAGAACATACATCTCTCGGTGACAACTGCTTATTTTGTCCATCTTGTGTTGAGAGAGTAACTAAAATGACTAGTTGTTTTCTTTTTGAGTTTATAACGTGTGGTCCTGTTTTCCTTGAAGGGATCCCAATTGGACCGTTACAGGTCTGTAACTCTGAGAGTGCACAAACGGTACCAAATGGACCCGTCCTTTTGGGATTCGGGTCCACAAAACACGACTAGTAAAACCATTTGACAACTATCGAGGCAGCCAAGTAAAAGTCAGTAGTCGTGGAAGCCCTTCTCCCAACCATGTTGGTCTTGTTGTATTTGTGCGTCTATTCAGCAGTATTTCTTTTGGCAGCAAATTTCTATTTTTGTTTAGTCATAGTCTGGAATTAAACTTAATTTCGTTTGTCACATTTTAGTCACCTGAAATGTCTCAGTGTTTTAGTCTAGTTTTAGTCGACTAAATGTCATGCAATTTTAGTCGACTAAATCTACAGGTGATTTAGTCGACTAAAATCTATTTTGGCGGGCCTTAATGCCGTCGTAATGGCTGATTTTACACTTGCTGAAAATAGCAGATCTACAAGCTCACAACGCAGCGTTGTGAGCTTGTAGATCTGCCATTTTCACAATGCAAACTGTGTAAAATGACTTATACTGGATCTCTTGTCCAGTAGCCCCTTCCTATCATTTTAGTCTAGTTTTTATTTGTCGACGAAATTGTCTTTGTTTTAGTCATCGTCAACGAAATTGTCTTCGTTTTAGTCATCGTAGCTTAGTTTTCGTTTAGTTTGCATTTAGTTTGTCAGTGAAAAAAGGTACCGTAGTCGAACAATTTTCGTCTTAGTTTTAGTCGACAAAACTAACACTGCTTGTCAGCATGTGTGTATTTATTCTAAGTGCCCCTGTTTGCCTTGCAGGCCCTCATTCAGCTGCCAGTCTACATCTCTCAGTGTGAGGAGGTCAGAGTGTTCTTTGAGACCAGACCTGAAGACCTCAACCCACCCAAGGAGTGAGTATGCAATACAAACAACCACCTCTCCTGTCCTGTCTGCACCAGCACACACTTTCCCTCCAGCTGAATTATACTCCCACAACCCACTGGTAGAAGAAATACCTGTTACAAGTAAAAGGCCAGTAATTCAAGTAAAAGTATTGGCATCTCAAGTAAAGTCGTTGTAGTAGTAGTTGTTCAAAACTGGACTTAAAGGACTGCTTTACCCATTTTATATCATTTGTGTCTACTTTGAGTCGGCATTTGTCTCAGAGGAGGGCTATGGACAGTTCAGAAACCCAGTGACATCATCGATGGGGAATCCAAGCTAATAGAAACCGCAGGCTTTTTCCTCTTCTTCATAATTAAAATGAACGATGATGTCACACAGGTTTCTGAACTGTCCACTGCCCTCCTCCACAGAGCAGAAAATAATGGTACCATTTTATCAAGAGCATTAGTACAATTTAGGCATTTAGCAGACGCTCTTAATCCAGAGCGATTTACAGCAAGAACAAAAAGCATGGCAAATTACATCACATAAATAAAATGTTATCTAAGAAATGTAAGCTAAGAACGTAACCGTGGAATATCTATAATGAAACTATAAACTATACTATAAATATATACTTAAAAAGTGCTACATAAAATGCAATTCTAGTGCCGTCTACGTAACATGAGATCCATGAGATCCAATTATATGAAGATAGGTCGAAAATGGGTGAAGTCGTGAGCAAATGTGCTTAGGGTACTTTGCATCACTGCCCACATGACAGCCATGTCGATTTCAGTCAATTCAATCCTAATCCTCAGGCTTACTAACACCACCGATCACACCCATCCTTCATAAGGACACCCTGGACCCCGGTGTCACGTGGGGTCACATTCCAGCAGCTACGTTATAGCCGAGGCCCATCGGCAATCACTGCTGCGATCATTACACCCTCTAATGGCTATGATGTCACTCCCTCTCTGTACTTCCCCCAGGGAACGCCCGCTTAGAGAAAAGGCCATTTAACGAGTTGTTAGAAGCCCGAGTGTGCAGTTTAACATGTAGCTGCAGCCACTCTGTTCGCTGTTCCAACGCCTCCCTTTCCGCTGAGGTTGCACAATGGCCTCTCGGGGGCACATGTAGGCCTGTCGCAGTTGTGACATAATTGCATGATCATAATATTTCAGCTAATCGCAATTTCTTTTCCTCATAAATCGCTAGAATCGTTAGCGTTCATCTGTATAAAAACAGCTGGTGGCAATTATACAGAAATGTCATGTTTCCATCATTATCTCCGCCAAAATATTGCTCGGAGAATAGCGAAAATAGCAGATCTATACATTTGGCCAGTACCGTACATCATTTTGGAACATAAAGGGCATGTAATTTCCATGCAATTTGTATTTTGATTATTTTCCGATGTTCAATGCCAAAAAAAACCCCCACACAATTCAATCATTAACTAAAATATGTTGGTGACAGCACTACTCACACACACACACACACACACACACACACACACACCACCTGCCTGGCCGCTCGTCTGTTGTAAAATCTCACGCAACACATTATTAGTTTCTACCCGGCGCTGACAGTTACAGCGTGTCAAGACTGAGTCATAAAAGTGGCCGTGACCAGCAGCCTGCCAACGCTCACAACGTAGAGAGGAACACGCACATAACTGTACATGCAGGCAGACATTATACCGTCGCTGACGTGGCAGAAACCTCCTATCTCCGTATTAAAATGCGTTTTCTTTTTTTGTAAAGAAAAACTAAAAGTTGTACCCGCTTTTCTCCCCAATTTGGTTGTTAATGTGCCAATGTGGAGCCTTCGTCCTACTCCACCCGCCCAACACTTCGTGCTGACAGGTGCCGCCCCAGCCTGTAGGAATACATGCAATGACCAATGTCACCCTCCCCGCCTCCCGGCCTCCCAAAATACGGGGACAATTGAGTTCACATGTAGACGCCCGGCGAAAAGCTGGTTTCGTAAATGAATGCCCTACTTGATCAGAATACAGCGTCTTGAGTTTGTCCATCTGCTACTTTTTAATTTGAATGCTGAAAAGAAAACCGTTTCGGACATATGAGGTTTCCACCCCACATACAGTACATACACCTGCATGTGCGGACACAGCTAAAACACGCTCACCCACACACACCTACACACACACACACCTTTTTATTTTTTTAAGGTTAGCGGCGCCTTCAGGGCAGAGGAGGTTACGCGTGGCTGCTTTCATTGCTCATAACTTCCTTTCACTCTGACCCCTTGAGGTGTTTTCCAACGCCAGAGTCTGTCACAGTAAACTAAATGGTGTTGACCTTAACCAGTCTGTCATCGCGCGCTGATGATGTGTGGCTTCCAATTCGCCGAGAGGTCAGGTCACTTGACAGGAAATTGAGTTACATTGCGCTCTGCGACGTATACGCCCATGAGTGCACGTAAGGTCAGCGGACGCCAGGCCTTGGGAGTTTTGAATATTGAGCTATCAACTGTCAACCGTGTCCATTGTGCCCTTGAGCCAGGCATTCTAACCACCCTGGCATCCCTATTTTGGGCTCGTCGTTTTATTATATAATGCAACTCGTACTTTAATACAAGTCTCTTAAAGTGAATGAAAAACATGGCATCCATATTTTGAGCATCATGCCATTATAGTGTAACCATGGAAGTTGGAGATCCATGCTCCACCCGGCTATGCAATATCCGTTGTACCCGTGTCAGAGTACCCGTTCCACCCATCTGTCTGTGTTTCCTTTTATGCCCATATATGGAGATTTCTGTATCTGTGTCCTTTTATTCCTATATGTGGAGTTCTGCGTCAGGCATGCCCAAATATGGAGTGTTGCAGAGCTACCAACCTGCACACATTTTGTGTACCAACCACGCAATTCTAGGTGTCTATATACGCCTAGAATTGCGTGGTTGGTACACAAAATGTGTGCAGGTTGGTATAGCTCTGGTGTTGTGATGTCAGAACAGGCCAGCTCCATATATGGTCCCTGGGAAGAGGCCTTTTGTGGCGGTTCTCGACACCGGGCACTGCACTCCCTGTGGGGGTGTGGAACGCGTTTGTCCAATTTGAAGTCGGTGGGTCGAACGGTTCTCGAGTTACGTTCATTATGTACATACATACGTACGTACAGACACTAGACAGACTAGCATTTATAGATATAGATTGTCCTGTTGCCTATTAACCAGTAAGACGCGCAAACGCGGGAAGCAAACGCAGCTCGTATTACATATTTGGGTTTAGGACGTATAGCTGCTTTGGGGACTCCTTATATGGTTATGGCTGAGTCATGGTGACGTATTGATGCAACACACTCCATATTTGGACGTAGCTCCATATATGGGCACAAAGGGGGGACACACGCACACACAGACACACAGACATGATCTGCTAGGTCTCATAGTAAGTGCTCACTGCATTCGCAACAAAGAGGTTCATGTCTGAATTGCATGACTAATGTTGAGGGAAATGGAGTATGTTGCTTACTGCCCGAGCAGAGTCCTTCCATCAAGAAGAGCCAGCCAGAACTGAGGGAGAGTGAGCACTAAAATAAAAATCGAATAAAATCGAATCTAAATGTTGCACTTTTTGACCAAACATTGACCAAATAGCACTCTCCAAAATACAATTGCCCTCTACACTCAATAGTGTCACTGCATTTACAAGAAGACCAGTCATCAGTCACCCACCCTAATGTCAATGTTTAAATACGATGTACTCAACCCCAGTCGCCAGGATGTATTATTGCCATGTGAAAATCATGATTGAATGTCAATACATGAGTTGTCACAACTTAAATTAGGAAATGGAAGTTTTCCTTTCTTTTGCCACTTTACCCATAGAATCGGCCTCACCCTGCAACACCTGAGGCCGATTGTACAAATGGCCATTTTTGGGTTCTTGTTGCTATACAACAGTTTATTTTGTCATTTTTTTATATAAATATTTGATTAGGTCAGGAGGATTTATGAGGTGTTTTTAGAATGGGTTAAATAAAATATAGAACATTTTCGCATAATATGACCGAAGGGACGCCAGGTTGAAACTGATAAGAAAAAGAAGAAACTATGCAGTATGGCTGTATCAGTCAATATAGCGAGTGTGATATATGACTGCAATATGTTGCGCAGCCGTTAACAACATCTCAGTCTCCATTTCAAATGTCTGACAGGCCACCCTTCACTGTGTGTCCCTTTTTAAAGAGAAACAACTCGTTTCCTTCCTGCTGTGCAGCTGGTGGCTCTACAGTTACGGTTATCCCGCCAAACACACAATTGTACAACGGTTCTCACATTATGGTGTGATTTGTGGAGAGGGTTTTTATGGCACCAACTTACAGCTGATACCAAGTTCACCATAAGCAAGTCAACAGCAGCTGCAGTTAGAGGAATTTCTTAAGTAGTTTTTGTTAGGCAGAAAACTTGTATCCCCACATATACATTTATGTGGCAGTGTCACAGTGTATTGCTCAGGTACACCCTTCTGTGTCCACATTATAGGTGGACAATTCTTTTTTAAATGTCCACCGCTATAATGTCATGGTAAAAAAGAAGTATACACAGTTGAAAAGTCTGCCTGTGGGTTTTATAAATATTTAACCAATGACAAATGTTAGCAAGAATGTGAGACTAAATAATAAATATAATAAAGTGGTCAGGAGGTGCAGCTAATTCAACAAAAGAATAAACTGTAGAAGGAGGAAGAAGTCTGCACACCGTTTTAAAAGCTCCCCAAAAAACACACGACGTCTCGGCCTCTGTGGTCTTCGTCAGGTATACTAAATAACTACGCTGGAATAATTTCACTTTTTTTTTCCTTTTTCTGAAAAGTAACCGTTTTGGACATACAAAGGTAACATCGAGGTATTCCTCTCACCCCACAACCGCTCTGTGGCTGTGTGCAAGTTTGAGGTCATAAGAAGCTGGGCAGGTTAAGGCACACGCATATACAGTACAGCCTTCGCTCGTCCCTGAGAGATCCCCGCCAAGGGCACATACCTCATTAGCTCCCATACTGAGCCTTGAGCCTCTGCTGGGAGGGGCAAAAAGGAGAGCGTTTACTGGAGGCAGATGAGATGAATACACAGAAGACCTTGGTTTGTCTTTATTGAAATTGGATTATGGCTACTCTTGCTAATGCGGCCTGTTGGTTGGTTTGTTGGCTGAATGACAGCGGAGGCCCGCCGGTTGGCTGACTGACAGTGAGGGGCCGGTCCTCTCAGACGCACAGGGTTTATCATGGGCTGTATATCTATATCTACCGCCCAGAGAGGGCTAGCCGGCATCTCTCTGCCCGTCTCCCAGAGGAGAGGAGAGGAGAGGAGAGGAGAGGAGAGGAGAGGAGAGGAGAGGAGAGGAGAGGAGAGGAGAGGAGAGGAGAGGAGAGGAGAGGAGAGGCATGGCATCTCTCTGCCCGTCTCCCAGAGGAGAGGAGAGCAGAAGAGAGGAGAGGAGACACATCTCTCTGCCTGTCTCCCAGAGGAGAGGAGAGGAGACACATCTCTCTGCCTGTCTCCGAGAGGAGAGGAGAGGAGACTCATCTCTCTGCCTGTCTCCCAGAGGAGAGGAGAGGAGAGGAGAGGCATCTCTCTGCCCGTCTCCCAGAGGAGAGGAGAGGAGAGGAGACTCATCTCTCTGCCTGTCTCCCAGAGGAGAGGAGAGGAGAGGAGAGGAGAGGAGAGGCATCTCTCTGCCCGTCTCCCAGAGGAGAGGAGAGGAGACTCATCTCTCTGCCTGTCTCCCAGAGGAGAGGAGAGGAGAGGAGAGGAGAGGGATCACATCATCAGACCTCAATGTCACTAACTTGCTTTGGTCTCTTATGTGACCAGGTCAGTCGGACACACACACACCTTATGGGTGTAACTATATTCATGGTCCTCACAAAGTTGTACAACACACACACACACACACACACACACACACACACACACACACACACACACACACACACACACACACACACACACACACACACACACACACACACACACACACACACACACACACACACACACACACACACACACACACACACACACACACACACACACACACACACACACACACACACACACACACACACACACACACACACACACACACACACACACACACACACACACACACACACACACACACACACACACACACACACACACACACACACACACACACACACACGATCACTGGTGGGGCCACTGGCCCAGTCTATTTATAGCGCGTTAATGGGTGCACTTGTGAATAAAGATTTATGGGTGGTCGACACCGTTTTGAGACTCTGCCAATCCAACAATGCGTTTGGTGATGGAGAGCATTCATGTCCACGTGGGCAGACTTAAGTGAACGGCTGCCAAGGCAAAATGAACAGGGGGCGACTAATTGTGCAGGAGTGATAGGAGGAGAAAGTCTTGCAAAGGAAATGAGAGACAGAGGAAATGAGGCCGGAGATGAGGGCACATAAAGGTTGTAGCATATAGCTTCTTGCGGAAAACAGAGTTTGACGATGTCATGAGAACGAACTGATGTGATTGCTATAAGGCTGCCACCTGAAAATCTACGATTCGAATCGTCAGTCTAATAAGCCCTCCTAGTCGACAGAGATTCATTTGATTCTTATTTCCGCCTGTTGATTTCTTCACAATAGTGTCTCACATCTCTTCACAATAATGAGTTAGTTTCATCTACTACTATCCACTTCATGCACATAGACGTTAAAATAAACTCACATTACAAGTTTCCAATAGTGTAAATACAAGTGTCTTGACTTGTTTTTAAATCTGGACAGTTTTTAAAGGAGAATTCCATACTAAAAGGCTTGCTTACCTTTCTTTGTAGTTGTTACGTCCCCATCAAAGAGGTCCAGGTGTTATTTTGTGCAAAAGGTCCTTATTGGCTATTTCCCCTACCATAAGCCCTAAATGAATTGCATTGAATTGAATGGGATGTATGGGGTGTTGTGCTAATTCGCTTATTTCCATCGCTCAAAATTATAATCTATTTTTATATATCCTCTCTTCATAATGTAAATAATAACCCAAGCGGCA
>NC_137874.1:10588616-10618616 GCF_963924005.1 Protomyctophum bolini | reverse complement strand
TTGAAACAAAACCAAATTACGGCCAGAGGGACGTGTCTTTCTGCAGGAAAACACCCCAGCACAATAGAGGGGGAAAAAAGGCTAAATATATAAATATACATTTCGAATTTAGGCTTACATTTTGTCTATACTACCTGGTGTTTATTTATAATTTATTTTCTCTATTATTAAGGTTATTGTTAGCGGTCAATTTATATTGGGAGAGGGGGGGGGGGGGGGGGGGTCGCGAGACATGGCCAAAGCATTTCCTGGGGTCCCCTGCCAAAATTGTTGAGAAGTATAACACAGGTGTGGTGATGTCACTGTGTGCTGCGGTCCACGCAGCTGAGTGATGGTGGACCATTAATCCATCACTACCTCTTGAGGGATGCTTTATGGCTTGGACCACCGACTCCTCCCCTTTTCAGTCCCCACCAGCTCCACCTTCACCAAACGGGTTCTTCAGTATCTTTCAGCTTTGTGCCCATTTCGACCTGAACCAGCAATGTGAAAGTTATTAATGCTCATGCTGTTTTAGTGTCCTTTGGGTTAACACGTCCCTCTGTTGATTTTTTTTCCCCCTCTTCTTTTTAATTTGTATTATGAAATCCCTCAGTAGAATTAAGGCAATCAAGGGAGAATGTTTAGTAATATTCACACGTAGAGAAATCTGCAAGACGTCATCTTCTATAATCTTCAGTGTCAATCAGCGCTTATATTAGTTTAGTTTCCGGATTGTTGTTTAACCACTTGAACCTCAGTATCCATATTCTGGGGGGGAACATTAGCCAAAAGTAGAACGTATAGACACATTTTGAGCTTGTAGATCGGCTATTTTTGGTGTAAAGACATTCAAAGTACAGCTGTAACTCATGTCCAGTTCTCTAAGACGTCAGGGGTTTAACTTGTTTAAGTGGTTAATTGTTATCGTTTTGTATTGCTAGCTAACATAGCTTGGTGCTAACATTAGTGGTGGTGGGCTCTATATGGGTGCTGGTTTGTCCTCTATTCTGATGTCACAGCCATTATTGATTTCTTTTTTAGTTTTTTTCATTTCCTGTCCTCTTTCCTAACACCTGCCATCCACTTCCAATAGACTATCCAGCCATTCCTTTCTTTCTGCTCACCATTTTCTTCAATCATGCTTCATGCCAATGCCTTCCTGTGTCGTCCGCTCGCTGAATCTCAATGCTGTCGATAAGGCCCTTAATTCTGACAACCAATTCTTCAACTGAATCCTATCGTTCTGTTGTCAGGACAGCAGGTTAAATTATGACATGAGGGGATATTTCACTGTCCACAACATGTTTTGTTTTGGAGTCATTTTAACTTGGCTTTTGTGAGGACCCCCAGACAGGTTTTTTTTTTTAAGTTGCTTGATTCAGTATTTAGATATTTGATATCCATTTTATCAAATATTAGGAATATTAGTCTAATGAAATGTGACCGCTTCTGAAGTTCTGACTGAGGCTAAGTCATTGATTTTCTTTTTTTAATTTTCATGTTTTCATGTTATAGAGTAATGTCTTGCAGAAAACAGCGAGTTGAGAAAACAGGCTTGCCGGCATGACTGTCTCTGTATCAAAAAGAGTCACAATAATGGATATCAAATATCGAAATGTTGAATCAAGCAACATAAAAACTGTCTTTGAAGTTACAATTACCCCCAAACACGTTTGAAAGTGTAATATCTATCCCTTAGGCTTACACTTCCCTAATGTGTTTCACCTCTCAGAAGGCATTGTAACATCCCTGCCGGCCTATTTAAAACACCGTACATATTTTTACCGTACATAAGCAAGCGTTAAACTCGCCTGAGTTGCCCTTCGATCGCTGTGCTGATGTAAATCTATTTTGACAGTCATTATTCTCATACAGTCACCCCCCCCCCCCCCCACCGTTGCAGCAAGCACTATCCACAATAGAGCGTCGCAGTCCCGCCCCCTTTCATGACGACGCCTGGCCCAGGCATTTCAAAACGTATTTATTTAAAGACCTTTTAAGTGTCGTACGAAGCCAACTCGAGTCGTGACAAATCATGACAACACACACAATATTTTGGACCAAAAACAAATAATTACACAGAAGAAAAACAACAACAAAAAAAAGTGTAACCTGCCGTTTTTTTCTACTTTCTCATTCTTTGTTTGGCCCGAAAATTTTAGTTTGTCGTCCTGATTTGTCACGACAAGAGTTGGCTTTGTCTGCGGCGTAAACGTCTTTTAAATAAATACTTTCTGAAATGTCTATGAGGAAAATGAACGGAGAATCAATTATTCCTGGGCCATGGTAAAGGGGGCGGGACTGCGACGCTCTCTAGTGTTGCAGTATAGGACTTTTGACAGGGAGTCGGAGGCCTTTTCTTTACAATATTGAGATCCAGGCCCGGGGGACGAAAAGCCCACGTTAAAGCCCAGAAAGGTTGACCGTGTGCTCTCTGGTCTTTGCTGTATTGGTGACAACAGGAGACTCCACGTCGGCCGATCCTCTCCTCCTAGAGCAGTACGTGGCGGTCACAGACTACGAGAAGCAGGAGAGCTCCGAGATCGGCCTGCACGCTGGCCAGGTGGTGGAGGTCATCGAGAAGAACGAGTCAGGTATTATTAAAGGCCAATGCACGTGGATTCAAAGTTCTCAGTCTCTCCACCACTCGTTTCAGTCATTTGTGGAGTCATAGCTCTATGGAAGCATTTCGGTTATTAGTCATTCTAAGGTTTGAAGTGGTCAAACTTAGCAATAGAAGAATACATGTTCAGAAGCATCGTCCAGTTTAACCCATTTTGGGACGGGAACCCCTTTTTGGTGTTAGCATTATGTTATGCTTTTAGCTATTGAAAAATAGCAGATCTACAAGCTCATAGCGCGCCATCGAGTGGCGCGCTACGAGCTTGTAGGTCTGCTATTTTTACATAGCTTTTTCAGAAAACTGTCAGGATCTAGAAGACATTTTTTTTAATCTGATCTCAGGTCAGAATGGGTTCATAAAAGGACTGTCTTTTGCTTGTGTGTCCTCTTGGTTTGCTGTCCTCAGGTTGGTGGTTTGTGAGCTCTGAGGACGCCCAGGGCTGGGTTCCTGCCACCTGCCTGGAGGCTCAGGATGACCCAGATGACTTCTCTCTACCCGGAGAAGAAGGTTTGTCAATAAGTTTCTGGCTTATTTATTATTATTATTCATCGCAAGGACTTCTGAAAAGGTTTTTTTTTAGGAAGCCATTGTTAAAGGAAATCATTGCTGTCAAGGAGAAAGCGTACTGTACTGTATCTCTCCATATTTTAGCTTTTGTAAAATAATGCCCTACTTCATCATACAGCAGTATCGTACAAAAGCAGTCAAAATAGCAGATCAGCTATTTACTGTTTAAACCGTTTTTAAAATACTAATACAAAATGAAATGTTTGGGACTCAGTTTCAACCCGATGAAGCAGGAAACAAAATGCCTGAAATCTTGACGTAGCCTCTGATTTATGCTGATTGAATTCTAAGATATATTTTTTTAATAACATCATCTTCTCTTGGATCTTAAGAATTCAGCTTATGCTTATTTTTTTCCTGTGGCCTACATAGCTATAGTGTGAGTGTGCTGGCTGGATACTGGAGTATCCAGTGTGTTGGCTTGCTTTAATGGGATGGTACACACGTGCCTATTAATGGACATATTGGCTCTTGCAGCGATCAAACCTGTCACCTTCTGGTTAATCTGTAATCACTAAGCGAACTATCATAACCTTTTAAATCTCGAGTAACAAAACAAAACCAAAAAACACATCAAGGGTATACATAATTCAATGTTTTATTCAGCGCAGATGAAATTGTACACTTTCAGTGCAGGGCCACAGTCATAGCCACAAACTTTAACACGTGACCTAATTTGTGGCTTTGACGAAAATGACGTATTTTCAGGATAAATGCAATACAGGGTAACAGTCATAATTCATGATCATCAATATATCAATACATGTAATTGGTTCACTCCCTGTTGATGATGACTTCCTGCTCCGCCCACTGTGCCGCGCCACCAGTGCCTCGGAGGTTCTGGTCGCTACCGAGGCACGTGGGTCGTCGCAGAACTTTAGGGGATCTGTTCGGCACAGGTTTTGGGCAAGGTGGACAAGCACGCCTTTTCTTCTTCCCGTTTTCTGTTCCGTGTGAATGCGTGCCTGCATTTTGTAATCACGCATGTCGTCTTGTTGCATGACCTGAGCCTGTGAGCCAAACCGGTGGTTCTCATTGAGAGTTACAGACCTGTAAATATGGTCCATTTGGAATCCCCTCAAGGATCCCTGAGCGTCGCTGGGTATTATGGACCCAACTTTGAGAACCACTGAACTAAAAAGAACCCCTTGCATGCCGAATGCCGAATGGACTTTGTTTTTCAGAATACTGCTCTGCTCGTGACTTTACTGAAAGGATCGATAGACCTCTCGCCGTGGTCACATATCTTGAGCGGTGCATTGGATCTTTCACGTTGGATTAATGCGCAAGTGACTAGTCATACAACTTGTGAAACCATAGCTCTATTTAACTTAAGGTGGCCTTACACTAGCCGATTTTCTTCAATCTGAAATCTGATAGCACCACACACTACAGCAGTGATACTCAACCTCAGGCCCGCGGGCCACATCAGGCCCGCGGGACCATTATGACTGGCCCACCAATGAAAATCTAAAAAAAAATCTGGAAAATGAAATAAAAATAAATAAATCTGAATGAAGTTATCTTTAATTACATTATTATAAGTAATACTATTAGAGTTGTACTATTACTCAATAAAAATTGCGGAAATTGCGGAAATGGTAATTGCGGAAATGGTGGAAATGGAAATTGCGGAAATGGAAATTGCGGAAATTGCTCTTCACTTATAGCTATCTATTTTCAGGTAGATTGTTTTATTTTACTCAGTCAGCCATATATCACTACTCCTTTTTTTTCATGAAAAAGGTCATAGCTGGGTAATCTATTTTCAGGCAAATTGTGTTTATTGTATTTTATTTTACTCAGCCATAACAATTTATTTTCTGTTAACCAACTTGCTGGCTGGCAGGCAGGCAGACAGCTACTCATAGACAGGCAGACAGACAGACAGCTACTCATGGAGTCTTCAGTATTTTAAAAGTCCTCTAAATTATGTTTGCATTATTATCTTTTTTCCATAATTTATATTGCCTCTTTTATTCATATTATTAGATATTTTTTTCCATTTACTTTTGTTTGTTTTCAGTTTATTTTTGGTTGTTTAATTATTGACTGTAAGGGTAAACATGTCTTGCCCTCCCCTGATACAGTATTCCACTTTTGTTTTTCTTACTCCAGAAAATGTGATAGTTCAATTCAATCCTCCCCGATGTCAACCAAAACATGTGCAATGGCCAGCGGCCAATGATTCTGATCTCGATCGGTTCGATCTGTAGGGTTAGAGCGAGCACATCACGTATTAGGAGAGGAGAGACAGAGAGCATAAAGCTGGATCTAATCATGCTGTGTGTGCCTTGACTGCTGATCTGTTTCCAATGTACAGTACACGTGCTGCATTTGTACCCCTGACGTGTTGTGAATGTATACTGTAGATGCACATGGAGGACAGATGCTGGGCGCTTGTGAGATACAGCTAACTCGCTAGCATTGCTATTATCAAACTCCCATTATTAATTTACAATGTATAGCAGCCAAACAGTCATCATCATCATCATCATCATCACAGGCTGACCAGCATTTTAAAAGAAGCATGTCCATTTTACTCCATATCAGCCTGACCAGCTGGCCATAAGCTCGCACATAGCACAGTCGGGCAGAAACCTTGTATCTCCATATTTCTAGTGTGTCACACAAAAAAAGCTGATCTACAAAGTCACAACACGTAGCATTGCAATGCGTTGTGGGGCTTGTAGATCATCTGATTTTTTTTTAAAGTGAAAGTGGTTAGGCGTGTCCACCAATGAAAAGTATTGTATGCTTTTGCTTGTCATAAATACTTACATTGGATCGATTGGAACTCGGGTAATTTTAAAGTATGAGGTTTCTGCCTGATGGCAACGATAGCTAAACCAGCCTCCCCATATCATGTGTATCTGTGAACACAAATGAACCAGAACCATCATGTTAAACAGTGCTCTCTATCTGTTGTTGTGCCGTCTCAGAGGAGAAGTACACTGTGATCTACCAGTACTCGGCCAGAGATCAAGACGAGATCGACCTGGAGAGAGGCATGATCGTAGAGGTGATTCAGAAGAACCTGGAAGGCTGGTGGAAGATCAGGTAAATGAAGGCTCCAGGAAAGAACCACTTAACCCTTATCCCTAAACTTATTTGCCATTTTTTTACTATTTAAAAAAACCTTTTAAAATACTTCAAATTGCTGATCTACAAGCTCACAACATGTAGATGTAGATCGGCTATTTTAACCCATTTTGGGGGCGGGAACCCCTTTTGGTGTTTCGCCACCGAGTGGCGCGCTACGAGCTTGTAGGTCTGCTATTTTTGAAAAATCGTGAAAATATTTATTTCAGAAAACTGGAGGGTTTAGAAGATTTTTTTTAAATTTTGAGGTCAGGCCTAAATGGGTTAAAATGATTTTCAAAATAGTAAAAAAAAAGGCAAATAAGTTTAGGGATAAGGGGAAAAAAAGGGTGGTGCAAGATGGAGCCCAGGGTTTATTCTCTCAGTTTGCTCTGCGTTCCTCCTAAAGATATGCGGCTTCTGCGATGCTTACATTATGGGAGGATAGTTTTACAACAACCTTCTGGATCAAGGCCCACTTGAAAATCTTGAAAACCGCCCACTCATCTGACAGTGGTCAGACTCGGTGTCTATCCGCTGCCACATTAAGTGTTTAAGTGGGTGCGACGTGTGTTTTAATTGCGTTTTCAAAATCGACGTGAGGGCATTTTGCTGATACAGAGAATCGTCTTGCATTGGCTAATTGTTGTAACTGTGTGAGACTTAAATTGATTTGACTGTTGAACTGCTGTGATACTTAATTGATTTGACTGCATTGGATTTAAGTGATTTGACTGTATGGGACTTCATTGGTGTGGCTGTGGGGGACTTCATTGATTTGATTGTGCAGTGTATGGCAGGGGTTCTCAAACGTCTTTTTTGGCTCAGGTACCCTTTGAGGGAGAATCTTTAGTACTCCCTCATCCTCGCAAAACACCGATAAGCTTATATTTACTACCCCGTTTAAATGGCATTGTAACTATTTGTATTAAAAAACTATTCAATCAAAATTCATATTCGTAAACAAAAACCACTACTAAAATATGAATCATGTGCCAATAGTCATTCTATTCAAATGTGGGAAAACCTGACAGCACACTTTTCAATTAGATAAACATAATTGTAATGATATCGTAGATCGGCTATTTTCAGCATGCAACCAAGTGTAAAATGACTTCTACTGGATCTCTTGTCCACTAGTCCCTTCCTGACATTTTAGTCTAGTTTTTATTTGTCGACGAAATTGTCAGTATATTTAGTCTTAGTTTCAGTCATCATAGTTTCGTTTTCACTTAGTTTCCATTCGTTTTTGTCAGTGGAAATAGGTAGTCGACGAACATTTTTCGTCTTAGTTTTAGTCGACGAAAACAACACTGCTCTGGATGTCACATTTCTCCTCCTCTCCCTCAGGTACCAGGGCCGTGAGGGCTGGGCCCCCGCGTCCTACCTGAAGAAGGCCGACATCCTGGCCCAGAAACAGTCCGCGGGGGCGGCTACGCACGCCAGTACCAATGACCTGGACGCCGGCTTCTCCAGACAGAACCAACAGAACAACCGGGAGAACAGCCCGAGAGAGAACAAACTCACGCCTTTCTCCGATAACAACAAGCGACTCAGTACGTTGCATGATGTGGTAGCATATTTAAATCAGTTCATCAGTGAATCGTTACCATCATTGAATGCAGGCTATTTATGCCTGCTGTACAAAACGCACAATGCACTACTCCTGGGGTTTTCACCTGGTGGTCCGTGACGGTATTGCATGTGGTTCCTGTCCATGCATTTAGCAATGTAGGAAAGTGAAGATTTATTATATATTTTCTATCGGCCACTAGTTGAGGACCAGTGCACTAATCAATATGGTGACGTATGATGGCACGTCGGTGTTGTCAGTTACTGGGAAGACGGACGTCAAGAACTTCCACAGAAAAGGAAGAATCTCAAGAAAGGAAAGATAACCGGATTAACTGGTTGAGGCACCATTATTAGGAAATGTGCTCATACAATCATTTCCATATGTGTCACATAGTGTCAGTTAAAATGAGTTTAATATGGAAGGTTAAGAGAACGGAATAAGGGTAACCGTGGAATAGGAAGGAATAGATCAGTGGTCCTCAATCTTTTTGGAGCTCTGGGACCACTAGCATACCTCGGTTAAATAATGACCGTTTATGACGGCTTCATTTAATTCACCTCGACTACACCAAGCTAGACCGTACGTATACGTGCTTCAGGAAGGAGCAGGGCTTGCAGTCTTTGTTTCCAATATGAAGAATGTATTGTAAATTCCTAACGATATAAGAGCTAGAAATTCAATTCATTCATTCAAAGGTGAATTCAAGACGGCAATGGTTCAAACTGTCTTGCTAATGTCATTCACCACAAGCCATGAACAGCTCCAAAGCAATTTATAAAGCGCAAGGTCAGAATAAGCACCATGAAGCCGTGTGGTTGAGGAACTGCTGAGTGATAAGAAAGCAGTGGGCAGACAGAGAGAGTCTTCATATTTTAACAGCTACCCTTTCCTTCCACAGAAGCAGGATTAAGACAAAGGCTTCCACCGCGCAGGGATCTCACCATCGTGAGTATACTGATGGAACATTCATTAACTGTCCTCCATTAGATTAGACAACGTTGGTCCTGTCTGACCTGTAATGGATATTTTAGAACACTTTGCACAGCACCAATGTGCCCATTCTAAGTGAACTACAGCTGTCAATCTAGCAGCTGACCTGACTCACTATCACTCAGTCAGCAAATGTGTACCGGTACTTGTGTAACTATTTGTGTGTCATCGCAGATGCAGCCACCCGCCTACCCGGAAATGTAGTCTCTGGGTTGTTTGACTCATTTCTAACGCTTATTGTGTTACTCTTTGGGTATATTTGTACATTTCCACTTTCAGTCGATGCTTCATATCCATATGAGTGAAAAGGCCGGGTTAGCGGTTTATTTTTCAAGCGCAGTTCTTATATGAGGCGATCTAAAATCCCCCTATGGGGATTTCAATGCAAATAAAAAATACATGAACCTGGGGACTGACGCCCTCTACCGACAGTGACGTCAGAACGTCGGTGCTCTACTGTATGTCTCGCTCCCTCCTTCATATTTCTATACATCTCCTTCCCCCACCCCACATAGCCACGCGGTGTGAACCTGCCCAAGCCACCGGTCCCTCCGCAGGTCGAGGAGGAATTCTACACCATAGCAGACTTCCAGACCACAATCCCTGATGGGATCAGCTTCCAGGCTGGAGTTAAAGTAGAGGTGAGAATGCTGTTTTTTTTCCCCCATGACATTAATGAGCCTCCACACAGGTCTGGGTTTATACATCTCAAAATATCAAAGATTTATTTTTAATAATAATATGGTTGCCACAACAGGTGATTGAGAAGAACTCGAGCGGCTGGTGGTACATCCAGATAGAGGACAAGGAGGGCTGGGCCCCCGTCACTTTCATCGACAAGTACAAGAAGACCAGCAGCGCCCTGCGGCCCAACTTCCTGGCCCCCCTGCCCAATGAGATGGAGAAGCTCCGGCTGGACGACGGCAACAACACTTCGTCCGGCGTCGTCTCGGCAGCCTCCACCGACGACAACTGGTCTAAGCCTTTGCCAGACGAGCCGTCGTCAGAGTCCTCTCCCGCCCGGCCCAAGCTAAGAGACTGGAAGGCCAGTAACGCCACCAGTAAGGGCCCCCCCCCTGCTTTCTCGGGGCCCTTACCTCCCGCTCCGTCCGCCCCCCCGGCGGCGACGGCGGCGGAGGAGAAACCGGCTCTGCCTCCTCGCAGGGAATCCATCAACAAGAGCATCGTGGACGCGGACGCGGCGGAGAAACCCTCGAGACCCGATCCCTCCAAGCCGCTGCCTCCCAAGCCGCCGGCTCCGGCGGTCATCGTGCCGCTGCTGCCCCCCAAGGTGGCCCCGTTCAAACCCGAGAAGCCGCCGGAGCCCAAGAAGGAGGACAAGAACAAGGCCCTGCACCTGAAGAACGAGATGGGTCTGGAGTGTGGCCACAAGGTCTCCGCCAAGGAGGTGAAGAAGTTCAACCTGAAGCCCGTGCCCAAGCAGCCGCCGAAGCCCAAACCGTCCGACCAGTCCGAGGATAAACCGGAGGCGGCGGCGCCCGCCGTGTTCACGAAGCCCAAACCCATGCTCCGGCCCAAACCCGTCCCGGCCGCCAAACCGGACCCCCCCGCCGAGAACAAACTAGACATCACCAACCTGAGGAGCAAGCTGAGGCCTTCGAAGCCGGCGGAGGCCGCCGAAGCCAACCACCAGAGCGACAACACGTCCCCGGGGGCCAATAACAACAACTCCCGGCCCAGATCGCCTCCCAGCTCTCCCCCCGTCCACATCCCGTTCCTCAACAACGGCAACAAGACGGCGGACGAGCCACGGCTTCCCCCGAAGCAGCTCAACGGTCACGACAACTCCGCCCCGAAGCCGGCGGTGCCTCCCCACAACAAGGAGCCCCCGCAAAGACCCCCGGCTATGATCCCAAAGAGACCTCCCCCTCCCAAGAAGACGGACCCGTCCAGCCCGACCGAGACCGCCAAACCGCCGCCGCCGTTTCTAAAAGAGGACGCCGCGCCCACCAAGCCCACGCCGCCCCCGCTCAGCAGACCCCCTCCCCCGAAACCCAAAGCCTTCGCACTGCCCCCGCCTATAAAGGACAGGGAGAAAGAGGAGCCCCGGGTCAGTAATAAAGCCCCACTCCCCGTCCCTCCCAAGCCGCAGCCAAAGAGCGACAACAAGCCGGGGCCTCCCAGGGACAAGCTTCCACCCTTAATCAAGGAGTCCAGTAAGGACGAGCTATACCTGGCCGTGGCGGACTTCGAAGGCGACGAGCCTTCGTCCAGCTTCAAGACCGGCACCGTGTTCGAGGTGATGGAGAAGAACAGCAGTGGCTGGTGGTTCTGTAAGAATGTAGGAGGACGAGACATGGAGGGCTGGATCCCCTCCAATTACCTGAGTAAGAAACCCTAGGTACACGCCGGAACGTCTTCGCAACGGTGGTGTATAGCCCTTAAAAAAAATTAAAATAGAAAAAAAAGGATTATAAAAAATAAATCGCTATTTTGTATTTAATTCTTTTTTTTTTTAGGTACCCTTTTTTTAATTGAGGCATTTGTTACATTCCATTTTTTTATAGTATTGTAGAGAGTATGAACCAGCAATATCACTGTTTTGTTTTGTTTTTGTAATGTTTACGTTAAACGACAAAAAAGTTTGTTTTCATCTACTTTTTGTGCCATTATGTTACTCAAAGCCCACGTCATTTAGGCACGCTCCCACTGGCGGCCCAAATTGCATTGTTGGCCTATCCGCTCTGAACAGCAAATACACAATTAAACGTCGATAAATAAATAAACACATGGAAACAACTTTTTTGCAAATCAGATTAGAACCACCATTCATGGGTGGTATAAAATGCAACCACCATGAAGATTTGTCTCAGATTGGACATTCAATAGCCAACCCCATATCTACATATTTTAACTTTTTGTGGGGTTTTTTTTCATAAATTCATAAATTAACAACCTACTTGACCACACTACAGCGTCACACAGAACCTCAAAAGTAGCAGATCTGCAAGCTTGAAACGCTGCACTATTAAGCGATGCGTTTTCAGCTGTTGCCGTTTTTAACCCTGAACACACAAGGTTTATACCCGACAGAGACGACACACACACACACACACTATGTCGTTATGGTGTTACCATAGCAACCAATGCAGATATGTCGACCATGTCTGAACACTTAAAATTGGGTCCGATCACTTGCACGTGTCAAGTGTGAGCAGTCGACTCGGTACTGATAAGATCACATTCGAGAAGCCAAAATAGCAGATCTACAAGGTCTGCTATTTTGCCCTGCCGTCCTCCGAACAAAGTCTTACTTTTGACATGCATTTAGTAAAAGCCTCGAGCAGTCTTATCTATGCCCACGCCTTCTATGATAAACGTGCCTCAATGTAATAAATAATATGCAAACCGCTTCAGTGCTTATAGATAATGCAATTGTGATTGTCCGTTTTGGATCCTAAACAGTGCTCACGTTAGAAACGAATATTAGCATTCATGTCGGTATAATACACGGGGAGCAGGGGAACATTTTCACTAACAGAATCGCGACTGTAGTGCTGATATAATGAGCAAACATTTTTACTGGTATTTTCATGTCGTCACAATGTTTTTTTTTTTACTATTCTTAAAATGTATAATGTCGCAGTGATTTTTTTAGCAGATGTGCACCATTCCTGTCATTGCTGTTGAGGTTGCTGTTGCTGTTGAGATTCATGTGTGCATGCATGTGTGCTTGCAGTGTGGAAGGATTTAACGGAGCCGTTCGTTGGTTTAGCCACAGTTACTCAGAGGCATTCACTAATGCAGTGCTTCTCAACGTGGGGTCCCTGACATGACATTTCAAACTTTAACTATTACAAAATAGCAGATCTACAAGCTCATAGCGCGGCACCGAGTGCCACGCTATACGAGCTTGTAGCTCTGCTATTTTTTTTGTAAAACCGTGAAAATGTGGCTCAAACCGTGGAATATTCTTTCAGAGCGACCGATTTTAACTCAAATCTTTGCTCCTGGGGGTGCCCCTGGAACAACACATTTTGAGATGGGGGGGGTCGGCGGCCAATTACATATAATTTTTGGAGTCCTTGACATGGAATATTGATATAGTGTTATAGGCCTAGAAACATGAGGTATTTCAGAAAACTGGTAGGATTTAGAAGACTTTTTTTTTGTAATTTCGACGTCAGGCATATATGGCTATAGGCTACCATTCTAAAATAGCCAATCTACAAACTCACAAAGTGCTGCGATGCATTGTGAGCATGTACAGTAGATTAATCTTGAAAAAATATAGAATATTTTCGAAGATATTTTAGCAACACAAATGGTGTGGGCTATGGCACAAAATATTGTCAGATGGGGGGGGGGTCTGCAGCCAGGCCTTTAACATGGCAACGTTTGAGAGCCACTGCACTAGTAGATTAGAAAAACACTAACGCAAAAAGGAGGGATTGTAAGAAACATTTGCTGTCAAAACACATTTGACCTTCACAAAGCTCACGCACTCCTTATCCAATCACGATCATCTTAATTTGCACATTTGCATGCCTACTCTAACTAACGGACATCTAACCTCGGTGTAAGATATGGGAGAGCCATGGTGATTTGTGCAATGATTTACAGTATTGTAAGTGTACAGTCTGCTTTTTACAAACCGAATTTTGGTGCTCTGATGACAGCAAAAATATGACCAATGTATAAAAAAATATATATTTTACATTAAGGCTTGACTGGTCTCAAGCATGGTCATTATAGCAAAATAGCTGTTAATTGTACAGTAATGTGTGATTTGCAATCGTAATCGTTGTGACTTTCCTCCAATGGACCCATCCACTATGTTTTATTGTGTTGTGATGATGGTATTATGGGGGGAAAAAAGAAGGTACAGGAAGAAAGTTTGAATGGAAAATGCTTACTGGAGACGTTGCGTCTCCCCCAAGAGACTTGGTAGTTCATAAACGCACTTTGTGCATTGTTCAGAAATGCAGTGGTGGACGGCAACAAAGTACAACCTCTTATCGATCCATAATTCTAACTTTGTGTTTTTTTCCGTAAATGAATGCCCTACTGTCGTACATTATCCTCTTAATAAAATACTACAGCGTCACACAAAGGCAGCAGATCCACAAGCTCGAAAGTCGTGGCACTTTGATATTTTATTTGAATCCTGATAAGTAACCGTTTTGGACATGTGAGGTTTCCATCTGACAGAGACGATTTACTTTAATACAGTACTTAAGTAACATTTTTGAGTGTCTTGAGTGCTTGAGTATTTGTATTTTTGAATATCACTCCAGTGCATGTCAAAGACAAATATTGTACTTTTGACTCCACTACATTTCTAGGATGGGGAAAAAGTACTATTCATTGACCACTTACTGTAAAGCCCCGTTTCAAATATATTGAAAATAGCTGATCTGCGAGCTCACAATGCATCGCAATGTGGTTGTGAACATGTAGAATTCTGGATTGTCTATTTTCACTATTGGCAGATCTTTTTGGAAAGTT
This sequence comes from Protomyctophum bolini, assembly GCF_963924005.1. Taxonomy (NCBI): domain Eukaryota; kingdom Metazoa; phylum Chordata; class Actinopteri; order Myctophiformes; family Myctophidae; genus Protomyctophum; species Protomyctophum bolini. The sequence continues at coordinate 10,604,328 of NC_137874.1, read as the reverse complement.
GGACATTTTAATATTACATGTTTTTAATGGTGTGATACATAACTTTCAAAAAAATTAACTTTACTTTGAAATGTTTACTTTTTATTTATTTTTTTAAAAGCATGCACTTTGTAATACATACATACTATAAAGCAAGCACACCATTACTTAAACACAAGTACAAACTTGACAGAGCAACTTTCACTTAGTATAGTCACCATTTAATCAGGAGTATTTATACTTTGGCTTGAAGTACTGTGGTTGAATATACTTTGAATACTCCACCAGTGAAGAATTGGGACACCCATTCCATGTGGTTGCTGTCGGGCAGAAACCTCCTATCTCCATATTCTGACCTTTTGTGTTAATCTTGTACTTTTGAATTTTAATCCAGAAAAGTAACAGTTTTGGACATCCTGTGTGAGGTTTACACCTGACAGAGACGACATTTCGTTTTTCACCCTCCACATTTATAATATTTATGGAAATTGGAATAAGAAAATAGCGATGTCTTCAGTGGGTTATCGACAAGGCTGGGTGTTACTGATCAAAGATTTATTTTCTGCCCCCCAGTTGCTATAATTTTGTAACAACCTCCACCAACAAAAACAAAAAACTGGTTTTCAAGTTGCCCCTTGTTTTTTTTTGTTTACAGATTTACAATCTGTATGTTGATTGACTTATTTGCATAATGCTTATTAAGGCAAAGTTGGGGCAGGTAAGGTATGTGGACTGTTTTTGGAAAAATTTGAGTACTATATGTGTTCTTTGTTTTTTTTTACTCATGTACTTTCTTCTGATTCTTCCTTTACTTTCATATAAAGTGAATAAACATTTACATTTTTTCCACGTTTTGAGGATTTTCTTTTAACACCAACACAGTGAAGCGTGAGGGCCCCATCGTGCACGCTGCCAACTGCCATATATATATTATTTTTAATCCTTTATTTACCCAGGGTAGTTGCTGAGCACAAGTGCTGATTTTCAGCAACGCCCTGCACATAGACACACAGACACATGCACACATTAAAACCTGGGAGCTGACCAGTACAACCACAGTCTTATACTGTTGGCCACTAAGCACTAGCAGCTACACTGGAGCAGTTGGGGGTTCAGTGCCTTGCTCAAGGGCACTTCAGCGGTGTTGGGTGAGTGATGACAATCACTTCCCGACCGAACCGGCAACCTTTTCGGCAACAAGGGCGCTCCTCTAACCCTGAGGCCACCACCGCCCACCCATTCACACAACAATGGCAGCGGAAACCATGCAAGGCACCAACCAGCACATCAGGAGCAATTAGGGGCTCAGTGTCTTGCTCAAGGACACGTAAACACTAACTCTGGGGGAGCCCGGGTTCGAACTGGCAACCTTGCGGGCCGCTCTACCCATCAAAATGATGCCTAAAGAGTTGGGGCATTATTTAGTTCTTATTTTGAAGAAGATAGTGTTAACTGATCTAATAACTATTTTATAACTATAGCGATGACACTAGGTATGGCTATATACAGTATCTGAGACCATGGACAGTTTTTTTGGGATTAGTCTTTTTTTCAAATCTTCAAAAATGGTGAAAAACGGCACGCTATAGCATGCCGTCCGAGACCATGGTCCATGGTTTTTCGTGATTTTTGTCTTTTTCAAATCCTCAAAAATGTTGACAAATGGCACGCTATAGTACTGTAGTAGGGAATATTTAACAACTGATGACACACACACACACACAAAAAACCCTTAGGATAGAAATTAGAAAATAACTTTTTATTAATTGTATTTACAACAGTGGTTCCTTGTGCTGGACAGTCTCATTCACATGCACACCCCCCTCCATTCAAATAATGCAATGTAAACTGAACGAGGAAGACATGACGTAGCCACCAAACGTGGCAAAAACCTTACAACCAAATTACACAAAACTAATGAATGCAAGAGATGGAGAGAGAGAGAGAAATAGAGAGAAAGATACAGAGAGAGAGAGAGAGATGTATATTTAGCAGTACCTGATTATGACCAGTCTTCAATCTACAGGTCAAATGGGTCTTCAAAAACATAATAATACCACCACCCCCTCTAGGAAAGGTAGCAACCAGCAAGGCCTTAAGCTGCAGTTTAGTTTCAGTTTAAATTGAAGATTTGTAGCATACAAAACAAACCAAAATGGTGCACTGCCTTAAAAATAAACCCCACACAGTTTCATTACAAATAGTTTGTCTCCACACCACAACTATAAAGACAATGATGATAGTTATAGTGCTTGGTGTGAACATCCCAGTCCAGACTGTTGTATTCCTGACTGAAGTATAGCTAATCTAAGTCACTCATCAGTTACTGACATTTCTGTGGATGGAATCAGCTATAGATCATAGTTTAACCATTGGGTGATTCATTTCAAGTAAGAGAACACATATATATTTTAGCATTTCAGAAACGAAACCCTCATCGCACACGCACAGCCCCCCCCCCCCTCTCAGTGCTCGGGAAGGCACAGTTTGGTCAGCAAAATATAATATAATAAGCCTCTTAGAACTGAACAATAACATAATATTGCACTTTGGCTAGCAGACAGTTTAATATAAACATATACACATTTGATGAACTTTTCATTTAATTCCTATGATTGCTAAGATCCTTCAAAAATAACAGTATTTTGCTTTGGCTTGATCAGTTCCCATCCAGTGTGAAAGAAAGAACTTTTACAGTAAAATGACAACAAAAAAGATATATTAGACATAATAGTAACACTTCACATGAAACACTATTAGTCTTCCCTAGTTTGTTAACCATACCGCTCAAAAAAGATAATGTATAAATTTAAATATATATATATATTCAAACAATATGAAATAAATTCTAATTTAAGCTTTGGATAGAACTCTCACCCCGTGACCCCACCCCATTTCAAAACAAGATATCAAACAAAATATGCAAATCCTTCAAAGCCTAGGGGTTACTTTCAATCATAGATTAATATTGTGTTGAAGCTGAATTTTACATACATTAAATATCCCTCCAATCCAAGCTGATTAAAAAAAAAAAACGAAATTATTTAAAAAAATATATATACAATAGAATTTGGCAAATGAATGAATGCATCAGATTCAAAGCACAAAATGTTGAACTTAAAACAAAAAAAAGGCACAAATTCGAACAGAAAGTTCATTTTTGAGTCATGTGTTTTTCAGTATAACAATCTTTGGAAGAGGAAGATAACATTGTGGGATAAAGAAAAAGTGCTCAGTTGCCGGGTCCAACTCAACAGAACTTCATGACGCATCATGACTTCTAAAACACGACGCGAGTACGGTATACACATTATGCATTAGGCTTCCGTCTTTGGAAACAATTTCATACCACCATCCACCCACCAACCAACCAACCAACCAACCACACACACACCTAAAGACTCATTGGAACACATGTTAGGGGGCCACCGGAAGTAAAACTTAAAGCAATTTTTGGCATGAACCAGTTTGAATTAGGCCCTTGGGCCTCTCTCACTGCCTCATGTTTGACTGGTAAATGTCATACTCAAAAGAGAAAATAAATCAAAAACACTAGTAGACGGGCAACACGAGAGCAGATGCTATATGAAGATGTCACATATTCATAACACAACACTTTTTTTGTCTTCCGTTAAAGTAAATATCTAAAACTTGAATTAAAACATAAATATCTAATAACGGTTAAAGGAAAATAAAGGAGGGATAAGTATTCTTCCCTTACCAACAAGGTAAAAGAAAGTTGAGCCTCGCGCTCTGCTGCAGGACAGAGTCGCACTGCGAAAACAGCCAACCTCAAAAAGGGTCTGCCGTTTCACTTTCCTTTTCCAGTGAGCGATACTGGCACGGGATGGAGCATTAATTAGGCTTTACGCGGCAGGCATGCGGCAGGCAGCAGTAGGCATTCATGTGTATAGTAGGTGTGCATGTACGCGCGTGCGTTTGTGTGTGTGCGTGCACGTGCAAGTACTTTGGTCCTGATGGGGCGTCACGCCGATATTGGCCAGGGTCTAGAGCGGGGACTGTTTTACGTGGTGGAGGAGTCGGCGTAAGGCAGGAACTTGGTGAGTTTGTTGGGGGAGCTGGGGTTGGGACACTCCGAGTCCTCGCTCATCTTGAAGAACTTCTCCTGGTCTCGCTTCTTCTGGTTCAACTCATCCTCAAGGGCCTGAAGACAGGGAGAGACAAGAAACAAGGCTAGGCTGTCAGTTTTTCCTTTCTTTGTGCGTGCGTACGTATAGAGACATGGTGCATTTATTGTAAGATGGTTGGTCTTCAATGGAACAGGCAGTACCTTCTTCCTTGGCTTCAGCTGGTCTCTCCAATCCCTCAGCTGCTGGTTGTGCTGCTCGTCAAGGCACTTCAGCCTCTGGGTCTCGTTCTCCACCAGCAGGTGGCACTTCTCATTCTGTAACGTGACATAATTTCACAGACACAGTTAGCCACTAGGTGGCGGTGTTTCTCCGCCAGTGGGTCTGAAGATCCATGGTCCAGACCAGTGATCATAAAAGTGATTTTCATATAAAGGACCCAAACATTAACATTGTTGCTGTCGGGCAGAAACCTTCTTCATGTTTGTTTTAGTTTTTTTGTCAATAAATGCCCTACTTGATCATACAACAGCGTCACACAAGCATCAAAAGTAGCAGATCTACAAGCTCGAAAAGGCACAGTTTTGGACATGACTTTTCCGCCCGACAGAGACGATATGCTAATTCGGCAGAAACAGAAGTGGGGTGGAAGTGTCACCTGTAGCTGCTGCAGCTCCCGGACATTTCCCTCACACTGGCCAATCAGCTCCCTCATCTGGTTGTCATGTTTCTGCTGCTGGTGCAGCCGCTCCGCCTTCTGTCTCTTTTCCTCCTGCTGGGAAAACTACGGACGGACGGACGGACGGACGGACGGACGGACGGACAGACGGACGGAGCGAAAGAGTGAGATAGAGTGAGGTAGAGAGAGTGAGCGGGACACAGATGGAGAGAAAGCGAGAGATAAAGAGAAACAAATGAGAACGAATGCAAGAAAGAAAGACAAATATTACAACCATGGAAAAAGTACATTATGTTTAGAATGCAAAGCAAACAACATTCCAAACGGTAACCTTTTGTGTAATTATTGTTGTAATAATAATAATAAATAAATAAAAGAAAAACGTAAATACTCCTTAGTTGTATTGACGCCAAACCATGACCACGCCATCGATCCTCAGCTGTTTGTTACCTGTTTGATCTTCTCCCGGTCTTCAGAGGCGCTCCCGGTGGAGTTGATGCGGAGGCTCTTCTTGAACATGGCCATGCGGGTCTTGGCTTCGCTCCGCTGGATCTTGGGCAGGCGGCCCTTCTCCTGCTGCTGCCGAGCCTTCAGGATCTCAATCATGCGCTGGTTGTAGCACTGCATCTGCTCCTGCTCCTGGTGGTGGGGAGAACAGCAGATCAAAAGGATCAGCTTTCACCATCCTCTGACCAATCCGAGTCATATCAACACGCCAGGCCCAGGCAGGGCTTACATACACTGTACACGCATCTACAGTACATGAACAGTTATAATTACAGGCGTAACAGTACAGTAACTATACATCCCTCTCTGGGCATTAATACTACTACTACTGTAATTGAGAACATGGTTCAGCCACATTTATAAATTAATAAAACCAAATACCAAACAAGCAAGACTCTACATAGCTATGACTTGTGATGAAAGACAAAGGAAATATTAAAACAAAAAAGTAAGCGTTTCATAATCCTTAACTTAAATGTTTATGTTCGAAAAAGAAGTAGGAAGAAGTTTATTGAAAACGTATCGAGTAAATAACTTGACGGATGCATGACATGTTGTGGCCAGGTTATCAAAGGAGAGCTTTAAAAGAGGGTTTAAGCTTGACATTCTTGCATGATGAAATTAATACATTTTAACAACTTAAGTCCTATACTTAGTATTCCCACGGTCCCTCCCTATACTTAGCCGGTCAGATTCCCCAAGGGCTACACTAGATAACTGACTGCACGTGTGGAACACGTCGCAGTAGCCCAGAGGGACGCTATATAGTGTCCAAGCGGTCAAACTGAACGGTGCGTTTTACGTTACCTTCTCGTGCTTCTTGAGGAGCTGGTGCCTCTGGAGGAAGTACTGATCTTTGAGCTGCTGCTTCATCAGCTGGTGTCTCTCATAGAGACTCTTCTCCTCCAGGTCCCAGATGGTCGCTTCTCGCCCTGATGAGGTGACCGAGGGATGGACGGATGGTAGAAGGAGGGATAGAGATGCGAGTGCGTATTAAACTAACCGTTTTTGTTAATTTTTAATTCGTTTACTTCAACGTTTTAGACATTATCAATTTAAACAAGAAAATACAGTTTGTTGTTTAAGAGTTTTAATGCCGGGGATTAAACGATCGTCTTCCAGGCTAGACTGCCTATGTTTAAAGTGACCTTTGAACAGCCAGTGCACCGACCGCTGAGTTGCTCGTCGTGAAAACCCACTTTAAAAACGGCGTAATGGCTTGTTGTCGTGTTGAAAGATATTCCAAAGTGCCGACCTCAACAACAGGCAGGACGGGGCAGCCGCGCACGCTGCTATGCAACTTTCCCCATTGTAAACAACAGGGACTCGGTGGATTGACCAGTATGACTTAAAAACGTGGATTAAACAATGGAAACATAACTCGGGCAACTCGCGAATCGCAGCGAAAGTGTTCTACTAATTAATCTAAATTCGTGAATAGTAGTCAAAGTGTTACTATGTAGTCCGCAAGAGCCGAGCCAATCGATTACAGAATAAAAACATCTTACAGAACAAAAAGCATTTTGCTTTTTGTTGGTAACTATGTACTGTAGCTAGCATCACTGATGCCCAATGCAAAGGCATCATAAACTTCTATGAGAATATCAAAAAGTATAAAACAAATGCATCCATCGTAACACCACATTTTGTCCCTCTCAAATAGATTAAAAACAAAAAAAACAAAACCTCAAATTAATTTATGAATCCCCATCAGCTGATGTTTGATCAGTGGTTTAGAATAGATACGATGGTAGTCTACTGTAAACCACCACAGTGCTTTCTCTCAACACTGTAACCCAACAATTGCAAACGGGTGAAATCTTTAAAAGAAAATGTTTTCTAAAGCCCTAACCACACCAAAGGGTCAACTCCTTGGGGCCAAACGGTTGCAAGGAGTTGCATGGTGACCCTTTGGTGTGGTTTGGGCATTTGAATCCCATGCGTTGACCCGCGTCGTCCCAACTTGGGACGACGCGGGTCAGCGTGCAACAGGACATATCACACCGCTGGGACACCGCTGAAAACCGTCTCAACCCTTTGGTGTGCTTAGGGTTTAATACTGGAACATTGCCATACCACGTACAGTACAGTACAGTACAGTACAGTACAGTACAGTACAGTACAGTACAGTACAGTACATTATCTTAAGTGTATTTGTCCAGCAAACCAAAACTCAAATACAGCAAAGAGGCTGATGTACCACAGGGGTTCTCAGCCTTTTATGGCCCGGGGACCTCCGGAAATGCTTTGGCAATGTCTCGGGACCCCCGCCCCGCCCCCCCTCGCGACCCCCAATATAAATTGACTGCTACAATAACCTTAAAAATAGACAATACACCATGAATAAATACTGAAACCAGATATAATTATTAGGGAAGGTGTATGCATGTACTTATGTAAACTCTTTTTTAGCCATTCAGTTGCAAAACATTTTTTATTTTATTTTATTTGGGGACCCCCCCCCCCCCCAAAATAATTTGGCGACCCCCACGAGGGGTCGCGACCCACGGGTTGAGAACTCCTGATGTACCACACCTGGCCACCTGATCAAGCAGAACGAGGCCAAGTACATACAGTGCATTAATACTCCCAAATCTCGATATCTGTAAGCCTAATCTCGATATTTGTAAGCCTTTCTTCTGCTAGGCTTCCAGATTGTTAAATGTCCCCCCCAGTTAATCTCCTGATTTCACACGCAATGCATGCACCAAATAAGTTAACCCTGCCCCGGGGTGCATTACTCGTCACTGGGCTGGCTCAAACCGGTTCTGAATGTGTATCATGTGTACCTCTGATAAGCGTCTGCTTCTTCTCCAGACAGTCCCTCTCGGTCTCAGAGATCTCCCTCTTGTTGTCTGAGATGATCCTCTTCAGTGTGGTGTCCAGGTAGTTCTTCTGCTTGGACAGGAAGGTCTCCTCCTGAAACACAGAAAAGAAAAAGTTAACATTTAGGCCCGACGTCGGAATAAATTAAAAAAAAGTCTTCTGAAAGAATATATGTGCCGCATTTTCACGATTTAAAAAAAATATCAGACCTACAAGCTCGTAGCGCGCCACTCGGTGGCGCGCTATGAGCTTGTAGATCTGCTGTTTTTCAATAGTTAAAACACCAAATGGGGTTCCCGTACAGAAACCACCTCACTCCAAAATGTCAAATGTTCAGGATTTTTTCAGGGAATGAAGAACATCTTATATTTTTTTAAACAATGTAATACAGCCTCATCAAAGTTGGTATTGTGACTTTACATATTTGTCAATTACTTGCATGAGAGGGGGGAGAGGTGGCGGAGTTAGCTGCTTTAGCAGACAGTTTGAGTTAAGATTGTCCGAAGCGCTTTTTAATACTTTTCATTGGTTCATTGGTTTCTTTAACCAACACACAGATGGAAAGGGTGGGTCAATAGCATTGATTCATGAAAATAAATAAATAAAATCCTCAAAAATGTTAGTTAAGCGCTTTCCTCCCGACAGTGACGGATTATACAACAGTGGTTCTCAAGATTTGTTTTTTTTTTATCTCCTGACCACCAGCATATTTCGAACACCCCCCAGCTTCCCCCAACGGTATAAATCAATTGGGTAAACGCTTACATCGGTCATCTTGTTCTGCTGGAAGGTGTTCATTCTCTGTTTCAAGGATTCATTCCGCTGCTTCCTGGACAGCTTCAGCTTGTCCACCGATTGCTTTACCTACATTAAATGTTCAAGAGCACGGGGTTAGCTGCATTCAGCAGGACGTCACGTAATAAGAACATTCAAAGAGAGCATGGACGTGGAAGAGCTTATAATGAAAAAGACACTTTACTCTGTAGTATGCACAAAATCAAAAGATCCCAAATGGTTCATGGAACGTTTGGGTTTGGGATCCTACTCATTTACAATTTAGGCGTTTAGCAGACGCTCTTAATCCAGTGCAATTGACAGTAAGCAAGAACAAAAAACATGGTAATACATCAAATACATAACAAATAGTCATTGTGAATCATACGTAAGGTAAGAACCTAACAGTGGACTATCTATCTAATGAAACTGTGTCTTAGGGCATTCACTTCTAGTCATTTTTACTAGTTGACTAGTTGCCTAGTTTACTAGTCGACTAGTTGTTTAACTACCTATTATGTATTTTTGATGGTGGAAATAAATCTTTGTACATTTAAAAACTGTGTACATTGGTTACTATAACTATAATCTACCTGATCTTGAGGCCTACAAAATCGGGAGAAAGAAATAATATATATACACTTTCTTTTTCTTATCAACTAGTACCAACAAGGTCGACTAGTGGATTTACTAGTCGAGTTGCTTAACTCATTCTGACCCGAGATCAGATTCATACGAGGTTTCCACCGGACACACACTGCTCTGATGAACCCACTCTGACCTGAGATCAGATTCTCAAAATGTCAGTCGTTCTTCGATTTTTCAAAAATAGCAGACCTACAAGCTCGTAGCGCGCCACTCGGTGGCGCGCTATGAGCTTGTAGATCTGATATTTTTCAATAGCTAAAGCATAACATGATGCTAACACCAAAATGGGTGCCCGCCCAGAATGGGTTAATGCCCTACTATGTCTACATAAAGTGCTATTTAAGTTACATAAGTTGCATACAGTACGCCTGTAGGCTAGCCGGGCAAGTACTATGGCAAGTGCTATGGCCTAAGATGGAGTCTGAAGAGGTGACTGCGGCAGAAGATTGGGAGTGAGTCTGCAGGTGTGGAGCGTTGTCCCGGCGTAGGCCAGTAAGGAGGGAGTTGAACCCTCAGAGCAGGGACACACACACACACACACACACACCCCCATACACCTACCTCTTTCTTCTTGTGTTTCATCTGATCCTGGAACCTCTTGTGGTCCCGGTCCTGCTCGGTGCGAATGCGCTTTGTCTCGTCTCTCAGTTTGACGGCGTGGTCCGTCTCCATCTTCTCTATGGTCTGCTTCTGGTGCTTCTCCAGGCACTCCAGCTCCGTGTCGTAGTGCTTCTTCTTGGCCTGCGCGTGTGTGTGTGTGTGTGTGTGTGTGTGTGTGTGTGTGTGTGTGTGGGGGGGGGGGGTCAATACAATATCACCACTGAAGGTTTTTGTCAAGACCCCAATTATGTTCACCCTATCAATGAACGTTGCTTATGGAAACGTTGCAGTCATCAAAGTCAAACGCAATCAAAATGAGATTTAGTTTGCAGGTGATTCAGGGTGAGAGGTGATTCACTCTCCCCGCTTTGTACCACATGAACTTATTATTCCTTATTATTATTATTATTTAATTATTGAACTTAGAAAAAAGCAAATAAACAATTGTTCGCAAATAATGAAAATAGCAGATTGGCTATAATAAGCTACGTAGATATGAATGTATGCCATTGCAATGTCCAGAAAAGTTTGCAACGTGTGAGTGCGTGTGTACGTGCGTGCATGTACCCAGGGGGTCCCATCTTCCATTAAACACAGGATACCAGATATGAACAAACTGCCCCCCAGCAGGAAAACATTAAAAACAAACAACACGAGACGCGCGTGTGTGTGTGTGTGTGTGTGTGCTCACTCACGTTCATCTCCTGGTCAAAGCGTCTCTGCATCTGTTCCTTCTGAGCCTCCAGTTTGGCGTTGAGGACGGCCTGAGCACGATGCTCCTCCTTCTGCAGGAGACGCAGCTCTCGCAGCTCCTGACGTCTACACACACACACACACACACACACACACACACACACACACGTTAATGTCCATTCGAACCATGATTTCATTGTGATTTTAACCACTTCAACTTTAGCATCGCTATTCCCATGGGAACTTTTGCTGTGGCTAAAAAAAAAACCCACCAATGAATACCTTTCCTTTCCGAGCCAATATTAACACCATTTTGACAGACATCAGGTCTTTGAATAATGAACCTTGTGGGTTAACGTGCAATAAGAACCTTGACGAAAGATGGAGTTGTCCGATTGGATCGTTTGGGTTGATGGGTTCTCAAACTACGGGTATGGCGTCGTCATCATCCTGCTAAATACCTAACAGACACCGACTTCGCGCATATCAGTCAATCATTTGGAATACACTCAGGCTCTCCTCCAGTCTCTTGAGCAGGCCTCCAACTGTGTTGGTCTTTATCTCAGCGAGACGAAAACTGAATACGTAAATATATGCAAATCCAACAATAACCACATTATAAAAACACTTAACGACACTCCTCTGAAACAGGTTGATGACGTATTGAAGTATTTGGGTTCATATATATCTTCTTCCCAAAAGGACTTTCAAACTAGGAAGGGTATGGCCTGGTCAGCCTGCAATGACATGCATAATATCTGGTCATCCCAGCTTAGTAAGATGTTAAAAGTAAAAATGATTTAGGACGACTGTTGAGCCGATTCTACTCTATGGCTCCGAGACATGGACACTTTCAAAGAAACTAGAGAAACGGTTGGATGGCACTTACACCCGCCTTCTAATGAGAGCGCAAAATCTGTCTTGGAAGAGCCACCCATCGACTAATCTAATATACGGCAACCTTCCCTGTGTTTCTTCACTAGTCCCGATCCACAAGAACACAGTTTGCTGGCCACTGCTACAGAGCTGACAATGAGGTTATATCTTCCCTTCTTCTCTGGAGTCCTGCCTCAAAGCAGACCAGAGGTAGAAAACTGTCGTTCCCTGATGTCATCTCTAGGGACACAGGCATCAGTAAGCAGGAACTGGAGATGGCAATGAAGGACCGGGAAGTCTGGTGTAATATTGTGAAATGCACAATCTCGAACGCGGTTCGAAAAATTATGATGATGATGATGACGAAGGTGATGTCAGTGTCAAACAACTAAATGTATCGTTCCGAAAAGAAACACTGCTTATTTTCTAGCAATTATACACCCCATGAAGCCTTGAATTCATGATTTCCTGTCCTGAGCCAATATTTTGATGACCGGCGGCCTCTCTCTGGTATAGGAGACTCAAAGAGTCTCCATTGAGTCTCAATTTATTGGCTCAGGAATGCGACAAAAACTATTTATTTTTTATTGAAGGCTTCATGGAGAGTGTAACTGATACAAAATAAATCGTTTCTTGGGTGAACTACAACTAAGTATTTTTTATTCGTTTTTTTTAAGGTTCTGCAACATAGGCTATAATTATACTGTATGAATACATTCACAATGTAGTAAATGTATTTTCTAATGATGTTCCTAGTCAATGCTACCAATGTATGCTGTATTTGCTGGGTGGCCAAAAATGGCAAAACAAAATTATAAAAATAGTTTGACACAGCAGAGGCAAGGAAGCAACCAGGTGCTCACGAGGTGTGCAGGTATACAAAGTATACAAATAGTAAAAATCTATAGAAAAAAACGCAGATCCGGACACACTTTAATAGTTAAAAAGGAGGAAAACTTTATTGAACATAGGTTCAATACATTTTTCCTCCTTTTTAACTATTAAAGTGTGTCAGGGTTTGACACAGGCTGAGGCAAGCTGAACTGAAAACCACATATATCAAATGTCCTCAGCTACCACTAGATGGCACTGGCAGTGCACTATGAATGCTTTAAAACCTTGTAGTGTGCATTGTGTACATCCATTGGAGTGCCACTCAGGACAGGAGTGCCAAACACAATATACAGTACAATAGACACCACTGGATCACATGTCACCATCAAGTACATGTCTGACATTTGAAACAAAGCGAGAGTTTTAATCGACCTCCTGCTTCAATAGACGAGAGGACATGATGGGGCATGTTGCAATTGTAATTTCATGCAGATATTTTTAGTTTTTGTCGCATTCCTAAGCCAATAATTTGTGACCTACTCTCCGGTAGTTGTAATCGTGTGTCAATCAGGAGATTGCCTCTGACAATATGGCAGCCGCGTTGATGCATCGCTCCAATGAATATCAGCAGCGCCAGCTACAGAGGCATACAGTATGTGTATCTACACAGCGATAAGTCTACTTAAAGAATAGTCAAGTCACTCTTGGTTGATCAAATGAAGCTTTAACAGTGAAGAATGCTCAAATTCAGGGGTTCTCAACCTGTTGAGAACCCCTGCTCTAATTTAGCGCTGTGGTCTTTTTAATCCCCCAAACTCTCCTAACCAGTTCTAGGGACAAAATGACCTAACCTTGACACTAGACTAAATGGCAGTTCCCCAGACCGTATTTTGGACGTTTCAAATTATAACCCAAGTCTCCACCAAAGCTGTCATTTGTATACACTAATGTCAAAAGGCCTCGAAACCAAAAGAGCAGCATTCCCAAAATAAGTTTGTTTAGTGAAGGGACGTCCCAACGTAGGTCAGCCCCTCGCCAAACAATGGACCAGAGCTCATGGATTCCTTAGCCTCACAAAAGAGAAAACAACAGGGTACAGAAAATGAATATCCACAGTGGCGTGTTCGAATGCACAAAAGACAGACAGGCAGAGACAGAGAGCCCAGCTATGTATACACCCGGATGAACCAAGTGCTTTGATTGGTAACCGTAACCGTACATTTCAAGGACACACCGTTTGATATGAATTAAGAGATACCACCAACTTCCAATTTTGACACAGTACAAAATCTTATCTCTGGGCCCCCTCCCTTTGGAACTCACATCAAAGCCTCGTTCGAAACCTCCCTCAAAACACACCTTTTTTCAGACTCACATTCCCCACCTAATTCCAATCGCCGTCTTTTTTCATGTTTTCTTTGCTTCATTTTTAGCCTTTTAACTAGCCATTACTTTAATAAAGTTGAATATATATGTTTTGTTCTTGTGTAGCGACTTTGAGTACCAAGAAAAGCACTATATAAATTGGATGTAGTATTATTATTATCATCTAAACTAAAGTCTTCACTATAAATTGAACTGTCAGTGCCTCCATCTGGTCCCGTGAGAGTCCATCTGGTTCCCAACTATCAGTCATCCAGATGGAACCTCTCCTCAAGGACCCCTGGGGGGTTCCGGGACCCCACGTGTAGAAGGTGGTCTAGGGGGCAGTGCTTCTCAAACTGTGGTTCGGGACCCTAATGATTGGGTCTCTAGATGATTTGCTTAAATGTTCAACAAACTCTACTATCCATCTATACCGTACAAGCTCACAGCGGTGAGCTTGTAGATTTTTCCACAATATTTTGATTCTTTTGGGGGAGGTTCACGAACGGACAGTTTGAGAATCACTGGTATCTCTAGGGTACACATTGTGGAGGAGGAGGAGCAGACGGACCTCATGAACCAGTTTACCTGAGAAACCTCATCTCCTCGTCCTTCTTTTCATCGTCCTTGATGATCTTGGACGTGGTCACGCTGACCTCCACGCCGTCCACCACAAACTTCCTGGTTCGCTTCAGAGTCTTACTGGAGAAGCGGGAGTCCTGTGGGGGGGGGGAGGTGGGGGTTCGCAGGGAAGGAAAAAATAACGGTGAATATGCGGGAGGTTAAGGATGGCATCATGCAGAATAACACTGAAAATGAAATAATTTTGAAAAAAGGTCGTTTGTTAATTTTCTTAACTTCATTGACATTTCTAGCTGTTCTATCATTTGCCTTTATTTAGTAAGTAGCCTTGCCGAGCCATGAGGCCCATAGGGGCAGGAGCCTATCTCCTGTTTCTGTAGCGTGAGGCATCTTGATGGACAAGTACACCCCCTGGACATGACGCTAGTATGTCGCAGGCACACTCACTGCATTATTATTGATGATTATTTATCCAAAATGTCACTGTGAAAGAAACCGTAGTCGTTCCCCACAATTATCATCACGGAGGTATTTGGTCAAAAAAAAACATTGTGACATTAGATTTTGTCAATGGCCGAATGTGGGCATGCCTCCATTTGACGTTTAGTGTGCGTGAGGGGTGTAATCGTGTACGGTAAATGTGACCGTGTACTGTAAATAGACAGTAGCCAATGGAGGCGTATTGAATAGTACAGCATGCAGGTACAGTAGGAGCGCTGGCAGTGATCCCTCGCTATTCCTGCTAGGCTGGTTCTGCCTCACTGAAGACCCAGGCACTGTCACACACCGTCTGTCACTGTAAACGAGGAGATTCATTAAGCACAGATCCAGTCCGTGTTCGCATGACAACCGTAGTCAATCAGCAGTATAGCCACCCACTAGGACACATTGCAGCTGTGTGAAACAATGGACAAAACAATGGTCTTTTGTTCCACAAGTTGAGTGAATAGTTGTATATAGGACCCACTTAGTGTCAGTGGTAGACTAGTCAGTGGTGGGGCCACGGTCAATTCTGGTTCACAACTCATCGATTCACCCATTCTGACCTGAGATCAGATTTAAAAAATGTCTTCTACATCCTGACAGTTTTCTGAAAAAGCTATGTTTCTATGTCAGTCGATTTTTCAAAAATAGCAGACCTACAAGCTCGTAGCGCGCCACTTAGTGGCGCGCTATGGGCTTGTAGAAAAAAATTATTCAGCAAAAAATGCTGAATAATGATTATTCCCAATATGCCTTTATCTAATATATCCACTGAGTT
>NC_137874.1:10506116-10586116 GCF_963924005.1 Protomyctophum bolini | reverse complement strand
TGTGTGTGTGTGTGTGTGTGTGGACTCGCAGTACCTTGACAGAGAGCGAGATGGTGTCCCTGCTGTTCACCGACATGTCCAGGGTCTCCGACACCAGGCTCCCGGCGTCCGAGTAGCGATGGCTGGGAATCCTCCCGTTGCTGCTGCCGCGGGGCGGCGACATCCACTCTGCGTTGTTGTTGGACCCGATGGACTCGGTCCGCTCGGGACCGTTTCTGAGGGTGCCGTTCAGCCCGGAGCGAGGCGCCGGTACCGGGGTGGGAGCGGGGTGGCTCGGGGGGGTGACGGGGGTGATGGTGGTGTACGTGGCGGTGGGGGTGGGGGCGGCGGGGGTAGCTAGCGCTAGCGCTAGCTCCGCTAGGTCCGCCGCGGCGGGGCCGGTGTCGTCCTCCTCCTCGGACACCGGGACCTTAACGGGGACCTCCGGTTGGACGGCCGGTTCCATGACGACGTCCACGCTCTCCTCGGAGACGGGCTCTCCTCGGAAGAGCCGCCGCGACGGCGTCTGTTGTTGTTCCGTCTCCGGCGTGTCCACCACCTTTAGGGGTTGAATTCTGTTTCATTACTAGTGCATATAAATTGTACCAACGATAATTAACCCATTTTGACCTGAGATCAGATTCTAAAAAATGTCTTCTACATCCTGACAGTTTTCTGAAAAAGCTGTTTTCTATGTCAGTCGTTCTTTGATTTTTCAAAAATAGCTAAAGCATAACATGATGCTAACACCAAAAGGGATTCCCGCCCCAAAATGGGTTAAAGCTGCTATAAGCAATATCTTTTCGATTTGCCTGTCTACTTCCTGATTGGTTAGTCATTTCGGCAGGTCTTTTCTTCTTTTTTTTTCGACCAATGACAACGCTTCTAAGAAAATCTTTGAATGCAGATTGTGGCCCCTAGATGTGTCACAGAGACTACATTTTTTGGGAGTGTTTTACTCATTGTTGACATATTGCTATTATAAACTAAAAATCATTGTTGGGACATACATACACATACCATATACTGCTGTCACCAAATGAATAAAAGCGACGATCTTTCCCCAATATTATACTTGGAGGCGTGGGAAACACCACCCCTATGAATATGACATAAATGCTAAGACGTGTGGCCGTGTGAAAATTGTCCAATAGTAGTGTGTTGCGGTCAGAACAAACAAGGAAACGAGTCGAACCTTCTCCTCCTCCGAGCTGGGACTGATCTTCCCGTCCTCGATGCCAGAGTCCGTGCTCGAGGTCTTGGTAGACGCCTCGCTCTCCGGCTTGTCCGAGTCCATGACCTCGTCGGCGAGCTTGTCCACCAGCTCCTCCTCCTGGTCGTCATGGGGGGTCTTCAGGCGGGGCATGGGAACCGGGACCACCACCACCGGGGTGCTGGGACGGGCCTCCTCGTCCCTGGGGACCGGGGGGGTGGCCGTGGTGGGTGAGGGCGTGGTGGGGCTCGGGGGGTCCGGAATGGGCTCTCCTTCCATACTGGTCTGACTGGTCTGGCATGGCTCCTTGCCCGGTGACTGAAATGAGATTCACGTCGAGGACAAAAAGAGAAAGAAAGGGCATCATTGTCATGCCACGAATATGAGAAGGGACCACAATGGTAATAATGCATTTTTTGTTCAAAACGAACCAACCGTGCAAACTCTGGAAGCCAATCTAAGCTTCAATCGGAATAGAATATGAAAAATGGGACAGATCCGTCTTGACCACATGACTATAGAGATGCTGTGTACCGATTTGCATGATGTTTGGACAAAATCTGTAGGAGTGTCGGAGTGATATAAAAAATGTGTAGCAAAAATCGGCTTCCTGGTGGCGCAATAACAGGCAGATCAGAAAGACGTGGAGCAGAGGTTCTGCTCTGGCATCCAAGGCGTGTGTGTGTGTGTGTGTGTGTGTGCACAGGACGGACAGACAGGGTGAAAAGCATAGTCTCTCTGCCACGCCTTTGGCCTGGTGGAGACAATATAAAGATGTAAACGTCAAAAGAAAACAGCTACTGAAAGCCTCCATGTTAGCATCTATGCTATTGGTCTCGTTCAAGGTGCTAATGTTTTTAGTAATGCCCAAAAGCTAATGTCTGAGGTCCTCTGAGCGTCACACTAGTATACAGCGAGGGACCATTGACAATAAATAGCTCTGATAATTAGTACCGAAGTGGAAGGGCACTTAAAACGATGGCTCACAAATTATGTATAGGAATGGTGACCATCTTGGTATTCCCAGAAGCAGTGTGTGTACAGGAGCCTGGTGGGTTATTAGAGGACCGTCTGTGAGGGTCAACATTGACGTTAAATTAGAGGTCCGACTTACCCATGAACTGTTTCCGTCTTAAACGATCCCGTCAAACGCTTAACCGCTGAAGTAGGTTTTAAAGCTCGTGAAGAACAGAATGGCACTTCAAAATAATTGCATGATGATTTTACAGCCATTGTAAGACCGACTGGCAATTCTGCCTCTTGAATTATCCCTCTGCCGTCTTCCCTAGAATGGAGTCAATGTCATCACATCTTTACGACGGGCCCTCTAAAAAACACCACTGTCTGGCTGTATAATATATGATGGATTGCTAGGGAGGAACTGCACGTCTAACTCACTCTGGCTGAGGTCCAAGACCTTTAGTGGCTGTTTACGACTAGCTGCCCTGCGTGTGTGTCTCTGCGTGTCTGTGTGCATTTGAGAGCGTTGGCACTTGTCCTCTGGGAGACAAGATGGGGGATGAGATTCAAACGGCGAGGCGAAAGTGCACTGCAAACCTTCTCCGTTTGCCGATCACGAAGATGTAAACTATGAGTGAAGATTGTGAGACACAGCGGAACGCCTCGTCTAGACAAGAGGAACGCAGCATGAATATGAATGTGGCCTTTAACAGCCTGGGGGATCATCAGAACCATAATCTAGCAAGGCCGTAAAAGCATAATCACCCATTAGAACATGATTGGGAGGGCTCTTTCTTTCACCTGGAAATGTTAATTTGAGGATTGGAATAATAAGGCGACTAACCGATTTAATTTGATGGTGAAATTATGAATCCTGTTCAACGGTAGTGAGGGAGTTGGTAAACATGCTTTATGCCCTAGGACTTTACAACATCACAGGTCTACCTTTTAAAATATCGTTCTATTAGAAATATACTGGAGTTGTGTGAGGACTCAAATATTTTCCCTACTCAACACGTTCCTCAGAAACAACATTTCCACTAACCAAAATACATTTTCGGGTCGAGATTGGTGTCGGGCCAGCAGCATAAGGCATGTTGTTTTACATTCAGTAAACCACGGCAGGACCCTGTCTAAAAAACTCAGTCTCAGTCACAGGCTGGGAGGTGATAAGTGTTTTCTATACATTATTATTACACAGTAAAAAGCACACCGTCAACTCTGAGAGTGTACAAAATTGACCTTTTGTACACTCCAAGCACACTCAGGATTTGACGGTGCAGTTGGACCCAGAGTAGTGCCTATATTTAGCTGTGCTGCTACTGTGTGGCTGAATGGCTGTGTTCCGGTCTCTGTCCTTTTGTTTGTGGTTACGGGCACAACGATACTGCGTCACTTTCTAATCAAGTGCCCACCGTTAAATGCTCGAGGGAACCGTCGGCCCTTCTTGGCAGGCAGAGCGCTGCATGCAGGGCCGTAGGACCTTCCAAGGACACCACCGGAAAGGCCGTGTTTACAAGAGACGGCGAGCACTCCGCGAAGGTCAACGAGGACTTCAAAAGAAAGGACACGTTGAGGTTTTTGGTCGTAGGAAGCGCGTCCCTCACATCGTTCTGCGGGCTGTAGAGTTTAACGTTAACCCATTAACCCATTTTGGGGCGGGAACCCCTTTTGGTGTTAGCATTATGTTATGCTTTAGCTATTGAAAAAAAAGCAGATCTACAAGGTTAGGGCCACCGAGTGGCGCGCTACGAGCTCATAGGTCTGAATATATATTTCCGCAACATTTTTTTATTTTTAAATAAAATATTGGCTTCTGGGGGGTCCCTGGAACTACATATTTTGAGATGGGGGTCCGTGGCCCAATATAGATAATTCTGGGGGTCCTTGACATGAAAAGGGTTTCAGAAAAAAATGAGGATTTAGAAGCCTTTTTTTTTTTAAATCGACCTCAGTCCAATATGGGTTAACTTAAGACCGGGAAAGCATCTTTTCTATTTTTTAGCTAAAAGGCATTATTTGATACTTAAAAGACAAACTCCCAGGTCTACCAAGACCAGTCAACCCTACGAAACCTCAGACCACACACACAAAGACAACTCCAGACCACGGAGAGTGACTCTCAAGTCTGAGACAGAACAAAATGATTGAGTAAAATGAGAAAGCATAATGTCAACTGATGACATAATAATATAGGATAGTGGATCTCAAAGCATGGGTTTTTCACCCTAAAAAAAAAAATCATACCGGGGCGGAGATCCCAATGGGGATCGAAAACAAATATATACATCGCACGCTGTGAGCCATCTGACGCAGTTTGGCTGAGCACCATTAACCACCAGTATGTGTGTAAGAAGAATGACCACAAACCCATCCCAAAAGGGGACAGGCTAGTGGGACGGGTGCCCACAATGGGTTTCGTTCTTCCACAAGGTACAAATCCACTATGAAATAGTAGAAGAATCCCCACGCAGGAGGATTCAACATGCATAGTGGAATGTAGATGGGGAAGAATCACACTCCACTTCAGCCTAGACTGTTGCTATGGCGGCCTGCTATTAGCTTAGCCGTTTCTCCGTAGAAGTATACAACTTCATGCAGTTTGATAACAAAACAGAATGCCTATAGCTAGCTGCCTTAAATATTAATTATTACACACCAAGTACCGTATGACATCTATGGGGAAAAGCAATAAAATAAAATAAAATAAAATCACACCCGTGTGAAGTGAGGGGCGCTCTTATCATCGTACATGTCGATTTGCTCGTCCATATATGACGTAAATTCTCCATTCATTGTCAATGGGAATTTAATTAATCTACACTAATAGCTGAAGGAGGGGCTAAAAAAAAAACTTCTGATGATTGTACACAGAGATTGACCTCTGCCGATTGACAGAGCTCAATCGCCAAGCTTTACGGGAATGGACGGCACACTTTCCAAATAAACAACAAACAATAAGATTACAAACGAACAAAGAAAGAATGGAAAGGGGAGTAAGGAGAAGGGGGGGGATGCAGTTGACGTACCACGGTGAGGGTGAGTTCTGCGGTGTCATCCTCCTCGCCTTCCTCTCTATTGTCTTCTATTTCCTCCATGACCTCAGCCTTGGCCTCTGCCACCAGCTCCCGCAGCGGCCGGTTGGTCGTTACCGAGCTCACAAAGGGGTGCTGTGGGACAGAAGTCACTATAGTTAGTAGAGAATACAGCATGGTGACTTAAAATGGTATTTCGGTGGTGTTGCGGTGTCCTAATACAGCAGTCACAGACCCCTGAATCCACCGTGGAATGGAACCCCCAAGACCACCGTCCTAATGGACCACAAACGCATGTTATGAATCTTAAATCAGACACATTGCTGAAGCTCTCTTTTTTCCTCAACCCTGCTCTGAAGTAAACAAACAATACTGTCTCCACTTTGACTCGCTTTCACCCCTCTCTCTCTCCCCCGCTATCCTCCCTTTTCAATGTATGCAAACATAATATTTACAGGTAAACATGGATAAAGAGGCTGCAATGCATGCAACCACAGGATAAACATGCCAAACGACCACATACTACAGTACAGTACAACCAGTTGCTAGCTGGGTGCTGCATGCTGACAACAAAGAAGATTCATTCATTCATTTCATGCGTACAATAGCTTGTGCTTGAGGGAGGGGAAAAGTCAAACCATCACCACGAAGGCTTTACTTTAGTTTAATTTAACCTGTACTGAAATGATAAATGAACAATCACCACAAACTGTGGGAGGGAGGTTTAAGACACGTTCAGATATGACAACGGGAGAGTATGTCCACCACACAGTTAGAAAGAAAGAAAATAAACTGCCACAGTCATGCACATAGCTTCAGGTCATGACAATGGACGAACTGCTACTGCGAGAGAGGAAGAGAGAGAGAGACTGAAAGACAACAAGCAAGGAGACTTTCAATGCGGTAGAATCTCTATCCACCACCTGGCAGCTCTGAAATGAGCTTGAACAACGAACGGTTGGTCAGAAAAACAACTAACAAACGGACATCAGAGACATAATGGAAAATTGGCAGATGAGCTTGAATACATGCGTGTACACAAGGCAAAGAGGTGGGACAAACGAGGCAGGCGTGCTGGGCATGAAGGCTAAATGAAAAGGCGTAGTGCAGCCGAGATAAAGGACGTATCTATTATTTAGCTGATTTTCACTATGGTGTAATTTAATTGCCACAGCTGGTAAAGGGGGAGGCCATGAAAGGGGATGAAGCTGTGTGTGTGTGTGTGTGTGTGTGTGTGTGTGTGCGTGTGTGCGTGTGTGCGTGTGTGTGCGTGTGCACGTGTGTGAGTACACTTCTGCTGGGTCCTGTCCATGAGGACCATATTAGCTCTAAGCTTTTAACTTCTCCAGTGACAAACAACGGTCATTTATACCCAACAATAAGTCAGGTAAATGTGCCTAAAACAACTACTAAGCCACTGCACAACAGAGGCTTAGATGGGCTGTTAACAAACGTGGGTTGTACTTGTAAAAGACCATGCTCATCATGCCATGCAATTGGTCGCAAAATGACCAAATGGCACAATATAAAAGTCAGCTTTACTGAGTAAATAACAAACTATAGACATTCATAATCATAATAAAGGTACATTCCACCAGAGAAACCTTATTTCAAATTCAAACCACCCCCAGGTCTCTCTCCCATTGACGTAATACAACAGAGAGAGAGGAAAACAGCAAAGCTCCACGGTATACTACACTGTATACTATATACTGTAGGCCCATCGTATTTTTCAGATGCACACAGTAACAGGCTTTGAGACCATACAGTGCGTGTTAGCTTACCTCGGGAGGTAAGACTAGTGAACCCACAACCTTGAGGCTTAATGCCAATGATCTACAGTTCCAAGGTAATTTACTGACGGGGGCATTCAGCTGAAATGATTGAGCCTCCCCAAACAGCACAGCGCCACTTCCTGAGTGCTCTCTCACGGACTGAAGGAGACCAGCTTCAAGACACAACAACACAGAGGGCCTTGGGGTGACTCAGGCTAATCCGTGACCTTGTCTTCATCATAGTTGCTAGTAATAGCACAGTAGGTGCAAGGTTCAAGGTGATTTACTGCCATACCCTCAGTGGAGGACAAAGTACTCATTAAAATATTAATACTGAAAATAGCAGCCCTACAAGGTCACATGTTGCATCTTGACACGTCTGCCATTTTCACTATTTTAAATACGGCTTAATGCAATTCGTTTTACATTCTTAGAAAGGTAGTAGAGTCAAAAGTGCAATATCTGTCTTTGAAATGTAGAAGTAGAGTGAAAAGTCATACAGTAAAGTGTCCAAAAATGTAAATACTCAAGTACAGTACAGTACTCAAGTAGGTAACATACTGTACTTACTGTCTACATCTACAACGGCATACCATGCACGGTGCACCACAATAAAGCAAGTAGCAACAGGCAGTGAAATGCTGGTGAGGGGCGTTCTTATCATCATACATCATCACATTCCAGCGTCCTCAATTGACTTTTTATCCTCAATTACGTACATTGCCCAGCCAATCAAATCATCGCTATGGGGTGCTCAGCCAATCAAACCATCACTATGGGGTGCTCAGCCAATCAAACCATCGCTATGGGGTACACACAAAGCTGGACATAGGAGGGGCTAAAAAGTGCATGGAATAAGAAGGTTCACAAAAACTCTGCAGTACCATCTTTAACCCATTTTGGGGCGGGAATCAATTTTGGTGTTAGCATTATGTTATGCTTTAGCTATTGAATAATAGCAGATCTACAAGCTCGTAGCGCGCCACCGAGTGGCGCGCTACGAGCTTGTAGGTCTGCTATTTTTGAAAATTCGAAGAACCACTGACATAGAAACATAGCTTTTTCAGAAAACTGTCAGGATGTAGAAGACACTTTTAGAATCTGATCTCAGGTCAGAATGGGATAAACATACTGCAGTGGATTATATATATCAAACTGTAGCTTCACATTGCTGACCACTGAACCCAGACCACCCCATGCTCAGACCAAAGCCCCATTTCTCACTGGAAGGAATCAAAGCAGGGTGGGAAAAGGGCTGACGGCGGTGTAACACGACAGCCCAAACGGGGCCTTATAGCGCTGTTGTTTTTGCAGACATTTTTTTGATCTTAGACACGGCTCAGCAGAGCTTAGGCCTGATTGTTTGATGTTTCCCAGTGCAATGGACCGGCGACCGGGCCATTTTGGACTCTTACATGGACGGCTTGACTGGCGTCAGGGCGTGAAATGGTTCAAATAGGAACCACATGGTTGGACCCGAGGACCAGCGGAGGGTGCAGACGGCACTGTGGTGCAGGTGACCAAAAAACGCCCCATCATCGGTTCTCCTCCATAAACACTCTAGAACTGTGAACCCGTCTCTATATGCAGGTACTTTTTACTTTGTTCATTTTGTATTTAAAGAGTCCTCCTTACTCCTCCAGGGCGTAGTAGAGGCTCAGCCACCTGGTGTGGTCAAAGTGTGCGAGGAAGTCTCGCGTGTGTATTTTCAGTTTCTCAAAATGTGAGCTGCAGGTTATCGCTGGCGAGAGGGTGAATACAAACAGAATGGACTCCTGACATATTAGGACCATGTACATCACATTGACTTTATATTCATATTAGGACCATGTACCGGCCATCACACTGACTTTATATATCATATTAGGACCATGTACCTGCCATCACACTGACTTTATATATCATATTAGGACCATGTACCTGCCATCACACTGACTTTATATATCATATTAGGACCATGTACCTGCCATGACACTGACTTTATATTCATATTAGGACCATGTACCTGCCATCACACTGACTTTATATTCAATAGAAATCTTGATAATCTATGTAATCCATGCATGTTAAAAACTAAAAACTGAAATCGATTTCTGCAGATATTATACCAGCATTGTTGTTGTGAGGCAAGTGTTTAAAAAGATCACCATTTCCATTTGGAGACAAATGGGCAGAGATAGAAGTGCTTCGGTGAAAGTTTCAAGTCTCAAGTGGGCAGTGATGAAGTCAGATTCAGTGTTTGTAATTGTAATGAGCCGTTGGCTGTGTGTCCACAGAAATAAAGAAAAATAAAACCAATCCGGATATTATAACAGTAATGCCCAATTATTGTTTAGGAGGAAATGAGCCTTAATGGCACTGCAACTTAAAAAAATGAATGCGTGTCTTTTATTTTCATGTAATGAAGGAGGGGAAATTAATCCAGAGAAAAACTTTTTTGGATTATTGTAATGTTTTTTCTCCATGAAACTCCAAAAGAGTCATAGAGTATTAAAAGGATAGAGACTGATCTGGCGCGAAGCTCCGCCCCCCTCCGCTATTCATGTCAGTGGAAGTTGCTCAGTGGCGTTTTGAAGCAGCCCGAAGGACCGTCTATTTCCGCCTTTTTGGGCGCATTTCCGCATTGGACCACCAAACTTCGGTGGTCCAATGCGGAAGTGCAACCGAGCGATCAATGTTAAAGCCCAGCTGCACGGGGTTTCCTCGTCATGAATCCACGGGTCCGCCTGCAGTCCTTCCTCTTACCACCAGGGCCCAGCCGCTTCAACGTTGGAGCGCCTCACTGGCCCCTTGGTAAGAGTCCCATGAGAGACGTATCTATGTACAGAGTAAGAGTCCCATGAGAGAAGTATCTATGTACAGAGTAAGAGTCCCCAGTGGCCAGATGGTCTCCTGCCAGCCGCAGCCACGGTGACTGATAGTGTATCATGTCACTGTGTATACAACATTCCATACAGTGAGTGAGTGAGTGAGTGAGTGAGTGAGTGAGTGAGTGAGTGAGTGAGTGAGTGAGTGAGTGAGTGAGTGAGTGAGTGAGAGAGAGAGAGAGAGAGAGAGAGAGAGAGAGAGAGAGAGAGAGAGAGAGAGAGAGAGAGAGAGAGAGAGAGAGAGAGAGAGAGAGAGAGAGAGAGAGAGAGGGCGGGTTGCACGCATCACACGCAGTGCTTCCAGGGCACGTTCGACAGTGATCTCTTGAAAATATTTTGACGACGAAGACTTTTATGTGGTTTTCTTTTGTCATTTCCTCCTCTTACGGACAGGGAGAGATGAAAGAGAGAGGGAGAGAGAGAGGGGGAGAGAGAGAGAGGGAGAGAGAGTATAATAAAGAACAAGAGGAGAGAGAAAGTAAGTGAGAGTGACTGAACCACATGCAGTTCTTCCATTTGAGGGAGATCTCTTGAAGATATGTTCAGGACGAAGACTTGTATCTGGTTCTCGTGCGTCACACCATCTTAAACTCAGACACTACATAGGAGAAGGATATCAAGTGGAACACAGCCACCCTAAAGACTAATCATTGTGTGTATTCCTGCACTATACCTGCATCGAGTGGTCTTGGTACAGTACATAGAAATTGATTTATTGGAGATTCTGACTTTTGTTCCACTTTTTGCTTTGGCAATGTAAACGTATGTTTTCTCATGCCAATAAAGCCCTTTGAATTGGATTCAATTGTATGCACCTAGCGGCACCTACACTTGTATCTGGCCATCTTTAGTCCTTCCCTCCTCTGTAACAGTAACAGACACGACATAATGCACAACATCCACCTACAGTGCTGATTGTGTTTTAGCCACGGTAAGACCATGTCTATACTTGTACTACAACCGTTTTCCCAACATCGGGAGGGTTCCGGCAGTTCACTGGAATCATAAATATTTCTCTGACTACTGACTTGGAAGGTGCTGAAAGCTAAAAATGTACACCGACGTTCATGTTTCAATGTTAGAAATCCTCAACTGTGGTGGTGAAACAATGGCCTTTGATATAGCCACACAAACGGCGGCTGAACGCGGCACGGTGCCGTCCCAGACTCAGCGGGACACATTTGCAGCTCAGTCGTGTGGTGAAGCCATCTATTCTAAACACAGCACATCAGACGGGCGTGACAAGTTTACGGCGGGGGTGCGATAACCATCTTAAAACCCTCCGAACCGAACCGCGCCTCTCTCTCTCTCTCTCTCCCTCTCTCTCTATCTATCCCACTGGAGCGCACACACAGAATTCCCAGAAGGCCTCAGGGCTTAGGATATTCACCTCGCCCCTCCTAATTGGCCAGGGGTGGCCGTGTTCGGGCTTTCCAGACATGCCATTGGCTGAGGCAGAGGAATGTAAATAGCCGGCATTCCCTCAGCTGTGGGCTTCAGACAGGAAACTGTGGCTCTTGCATTTTAATTCTCTCTCATACACACCCAGTTCACTTTTCATTCGCGTATGCCCTTTTCCACCATTTTCATTGCCCTTCCTGTCATTTAAACATTTAGCAATTTGTGATAAATCTGTTCCTCTTTGTCGTAACTGCCCTAGCCCTTTCTTTCACTTCCCCTCTCTCTCTCTCTCTCTCCCCATCTCTCGCACACGCCAAAGCCCTCTGCATGGCACCACACATTTCCCCATTCTCAAATATTGAATGCATGGCTTAAAATAGAGGATTTACTGGTGATAAAGGCTGTGTGTGTGTGTGTGTGTGTGTGTGTGTGTGTGTGTGTGTGTGTGTGTGTGTGTGTGTGTGTGTGTGCGCACGCACACACACACACACACACACACACACACACACACACACACACACACACGTGTGTCAGTCTGTGATAAGGACAATGAGAACCTATGGCACACCATTAAACAAAGCGCTGAGTCGTACAATATTTGCTGAGTTATAGATGTTGCTCAGTGTGTGTGTGTGTGTGTGTGCGCGTGTGCTTGTGTGTGTGTGTGTGTGTGTGTGCGCAGTAGTAGGTACCTCCAAGAGCTGAGCTGCAGATGGCCGGGTTTCTGGGTTCTTATCCAAAGACTTCTTCAGGAAATCTTTAAAGTCCCGCGTCCTGAAAGTAAACACAGGGAAGAGGCATTAATCAAACCGACGGGGAGGGGAAGGGGTGGTGAGAGACGAAGGCAGCGGGTGTCGGGCTGCTTGCTTTCAGATAACTCCTGACACGGCAAACACTTCCAGGAATGCTGCGTCGGTGCTGTACAGTCGCCCCGGTAAATAGAGAGCTCTGCATTCAGCGTTTAGCTCCGCCATAAATTGAAGACGGCCCGGGACACTCAGGACCTCGTAAAATGTTTATGATAAAAGTGATTGGAAAAGCCACAGCTTAGTGCCCGTTAAAAAGGCCTGTCTGGCTGGTGAGCTGTGGCTATAGGTTATGGAACAGTCAGGGAGAGCAATGCAGGGCTGGAAGAGGAGAAAGAGATAACGACTCGTCTGGTGCACAGCAGAGTGCACGCGCACAAGCGCTCTCTCTTAATATGACATTGAAATTAATTCAATTCAACTATCAATATATATCATATATATATATATATATATTTTTTGGTTTCTAAGTACTAAGAAATTTGAAATCTGCATTAACCACTATATATATATATATATATATACTGTATATATACTGTAGCTACTTTGTTTTACTCTGTGGAGCTCAAATACTGCTTACCAGTAAGGTAAAGATTGTTAGAGCTATCCAACATTTCGTGAGTGACAAATAAACCGCTCTTGATTCTATCGATTCCCTAATATCTTGTCTACAGAGCTCAACTGTAGGCCCTACTGGACTCCTCTTACTCCACAACAGAGCTCAACTGTAGGCCCTACTGGACTCCTCTTACTCCACAACAGAGCTCAACTGTAGGCCCTACTGGACTCCTCTTACTCCACAACAGAGCTCAACTGTAGGCCCTACTGGACTCCTCTTACTCCACAACAGAGCTCAACTGTAGGCCCTACTTGTACTCCTCTTACTCCACAACAGAGCTGAGCCCTTCAGTTTTAAATGACACATTTGACAATGCAATGTGCAACCATGACTGTGCTTCATTCAGGTTGAATAAAGAAAGAAAGAACTCTGACCATTTGTGTGGCTGCTCGAGGCTGGGGGGGTCTGACTTGGCTATCTTCAGCAGCACCCTCATGGGGTTGAGCTCGTGGTGCGGAGGCTCGATCTGGGCCATCTCGATCAGCGTGATGCCCAAGGACCAGATGTCCGCCTTGTAGTCGTACGGAGCGTCCTTCATCGTCTCGCACATCACCACCTCGGGAGCCATCCTGAGACACACACACACACACACACACACACACACACACACACACACACAAGGCCAAGGTTATACAAACAACAACAAACTATTCATTCAAGGCAGGTTCTCGTATCAGTCGCAAGTGCGACAGGTGTGACAGATTTTAAAAAGCACTTGCATTTTATACATTTTGTGTGTCCATATACTGTACATTATTGGAATTTTGGGGTGAAAGTATTGCAAATAAATCTAAATTATTTAATTAAAGTTATATTGAGGAACCTAACAGACAATAGATAACCTACAACTCACTCACTAAAGCTTGGGAATTGTAAATCAAGAAAGACAGAATCACATTGAACCGTTTACTTGACAGCTTTTCAACACATCAAACAAAGAGTGACAGGCCAACTGGCCATAATGTGAGTTTAGTATGTGGCCATTGTTGTCTTAAGTTGATAATTAGAATAATATCTATATCTCCAGCTGATAACAACCATAGACTGATCTGATGTCGATAGCAGGCGTGCTTCACAAGTCAACTTTTGTTTGCCGATAATTTGCAAAGCGCCTCTGGCAAACACACGCACTCTTAAATTGACTCAAGTGGTGTCATGTTAGGCCTGCACTGTGCAAGCCCAGTTTCATGTTGACTCAGTCAATCAGTGCGCGCAGTGAAAGGTGTACACAAAAGACTGCGGAGAGTTTGAAACTATTCAGAGTTGTGCAACATAAAAGGGCAGGGTTAAGCCGTCATTGTACTGGGATGGTCAATGGGTGACTGTTCACTGGCATATTCATAGAAATGACCCACGGGGCAAAGTCCACAGACACACACTGGTCTACCCTAGGAACTGGATGTCTCAGCACGAGTACTCTGGTTTGAGGCATTGAAGCCTAGCGGTGGAAAAAGTACTACATTATTTGACCAAGTAAAGGTATCAATAGTCAATACTGCCAATTAAAACACTCACTTAGATGTAGTGGAGTATAAGTAAAAGTACTGAAAATTGGGAATACTCCAATAAAGGAAAAAAGGGGAAAAAAAAATAAACTGTGTGTGTGTGTGTGTGTGTGTGTGTGTGTGTGTGTGTGTGTGTGTGTGTGTCTATATGTGGGAGGTTCATTTGTGTGCTTTTCCAGGAAACAGGAAGTATATTCTTAGTCACACGTCTATAATTCAGTTTGTACAAAACAGCATACCACGTTATTCCCATGTGTGTCATCATCATGTATGACCAACTCACCAGTACGGCGTTCCGATGAAAGAATCTCGCCTCTGCAAGGTTTTGTTATTCTTTGCCGACACGCCGAAATCAGCTGCGTGTGAAAAAGAGAGAGTAGAAAAAGACAAGATTATAATCCCTTAAACCTCCTGTACTTTGTTGTAAGTCATACTAGCAACAGTAACCAATCTACAAGCGTGTTGGACTGCTCTTTTTTTTCTCCAGCGTTTGCTCAAGTTCACACTAGAGATGTCCCGATACTGTATCGGTGACGGAAAAGTATCGGTATCGGCCCTTATTTGTCATATCGGGGACATCCCTAGTTCACACATCATGACATGCCCAGAATATAACAGGGAAGCAAGGGTTCATGTGGTTAAGGGAGTTGAAAGACATTCCATGTCTTTGTAAGAGACATTGATTGATAGTCGAGTTTGTAAAGTCCCCCCCCCCCCCCCCCCCCCCCCAAACCCCTCCCCCTCCGCCCCCCCCCCCGCCCCCCCCCACCTCTCTGGTTGTTGAGGACAGGCAAGATATGTTTCTACCTCGTAAAGATGTCATGACATCACACCACACTGCAGGAGAGATGCAAAAGCCAAGCTCATTTGGATTAATAGCACAAGTTCTGTGTTTGTCCTAAACAAGCTGTTCCCCGTTCCCAAACATGACCCTGGGCTCATAGAAATATCGCTGAACGCAATGCTGAACGCAATGTCTCTAGAGATACAGTTCCTGGACTCAACAGTATACAGCAGGGTTTGGCCTTTAGGGACTTTTAGGGAAGAGCAATCTGAACATTTCAAAGACAAAACAACAAACAAAAACAACGTGCATGCATGCTTGTTTGTTTTACAGTGACTTGTGTCTGTCTGGTATCGTGGCCCGCAGTGCAAATGACCCTGAACGTCCGGTCAGACATGACTTGGACTGCCACAGTCTCTGGAATGTTGCAGAAAGGATTTTCTTGTTAAAACACACTAAATGGTATGACGCACGCAACACATCGGTTGATGTTTCAAGTGTCTCTGAAAACACCCTGAACATCGTCATTAGAATGTACAGTATATATATATATGAGCAACATCGTCAACCACCGGAAAGTAAATAAATGAAGATGGTGTGAACCGAAGGCACCTTTTTATTGTTATATTTTCTCTGTCTACTTTATGGATTAAACCACTTTCTGCATGCAATAACGTGCCGAGATATTCTTCTGCGTGACAGCTTTTCCCCACAAGAGCCAAAACAATGGACAGAAATCAATATTTTCTGGCAGTACACGAAATCTTTTTTTATTTTTATCCCACGATTTTGTAACCCATTTTTCACCCCTGTGCCAATCATCTACTGTGATCCTGGGCTCTACACACCCTCCGCCAACCTGGGGAGAGCAACGGACTTAACTCATGCTCCCTTCATGCCCGAGTGTCCAAGTTGCTCCTTTACACCTGACAGGGGGGAGTTTCCCTGGTTGGACGTAGCGCGTGGAAGGAACACGTTATTCCAACCAGTTCCTTTCCCCTCCATCAGGCGCCCCGGCTGGCCAGGGGGAGGCAGTTTAGAGACCAGGATTACTGCATGTTTACACGAAAGTACACAAAATCTTAAGTAATCAATGACAATGTGCTGATACAGCTCCAGGCAATGTGCCTCAACGGTATTGCTCAAAACAAAAAAAAACATATTTGCTCTGTAACCTGAAATCTCTGGTCCGGAGCTAAAGTGCCTGGAGCAGAATGCAGAACAATTTACCTTTGTTGTGTGACTAGAATGGCACCCTCGTGACCTTACGCACAAGTTTCTGCAGAGCACCCGAGCGCTCAAGTGTTGCATCAGACCAATAAACCCTCAGGTCATCGTTAACACGGAGGCCATGACTGTGATGGAACAATCATTTAAGACTGTGGTACTCAAACTTTGTTTCATGTCAAGGACCCCCATAACTCTGAGAACCGCCATAACAAGTGGAACCAAAAGGCCCTGTAAGTGGAAGTACATCAGATTTAAACAAATCGTTGATGTACCAGCATCAACCAAGATGTTGAACGAGGCTCTGAAACAGCAGTAACCGCGTGAGGCTAGATTATCCACATCACGTGTGCAATGGTGTAATGTTGTGTCTTCCTCTGTAATGTATTTTTGTCGGTCATTGATGTTTTATGTGTGGCTGTAGCTGGGGTGAAAGCCCAACACAAAGTTCCCTTGTGGACAATAAAGTTTACCTTGACCTTGACCTTAAGGGTCCATTCGGAGCCGCTTCAAGGAACCCTGAGGGTCCCTGCGGACCCCATTTTTTGAGAACCACTGATCTAAAGACCTTAGATCTGTGGGACGGTTCTTTGACTTCATCTTTGACAAAAGAACAAAAAGAAACGTTACGCCAAATGAGCAGTCCTACCACACTATCAGTTTTATTTAAATGTGAGTGTGAATAGTTACCTCCAAGCTTCGCTGCTTGTTTATACATGAAGCATGTGATGGTCATTATGCCCCAGACAGTTTTTTTTCTCTCGACCAGTCAACTCATGATCCAGTGCCCCCCCCCGAGAGGATTCAACAGGATCACAGATGACTGTATTTAATTGACGGTCGTCTTGGTGTGAAACCAGCCGAGAACCACTGTCACACACACACAGACGGATCATTTTCTCTCCGCGGTATGTTGAGCTGATATGTTTAACTGGAGTCAATGACATCTAATTGCTGCCTTGTTTTGGAATTAATACTCGGTTGTGGAACTGCGGAGGGCTTTAAATGACTCGGTGTCGTGGCTTAACGAGTTCAGAGAGGCAACTCCCAGTGATTATATCTAGCTGTGGGTGTCTTCCAGGGAAGTATGCGAGGCACTACGAAAGGCCCCACGACAGGAAGGAACCGTCAAACCCAATGAGCACGATTGGCTGGGGGGGAAATGTGCCCGGGCAAAAAGCAAAAGTGATTAGGGATATTGATCTATAATTGCTCGCTATACTAACCTACTTACAGAAACGTCAGTGGCTCACGTCAGCATGCACAGCATGGCTGGGAGCGTATCCTTTTACACGGTGGTTCTTCAAGTGGGGTCCGGGGTCCCCCAGGGGTCCTTGAGGAGGTTCCAGGGAGGTTCCCCAGCATTTGTTGCGACCACAGGTTGCATTTACTATGAAATCGGTTTTTTTTTTTCAGTCAGTTTCACTCAAAATACCCATACATGGGAAAGCCCAGGTCTTGTGACCTCACGTGACATAGTCATAGTAAATGCGACCTGCTGTCGTAATTAAGCCCATGTATGGAGTCACTGATGTCATCAATTTTGGCCAGCAACTCTACATCTGACCACAAACCCTTAAATCTCCATAGATGAATATGTCAGAACATGTTCTGACATTCCATATGTTGATCCTTCCCCATCCATCCTTCCACTTTGATGTCTCCCTTTTGACTGATACCTGTCCATTTAAACTCTAGACGGGCCTGCCCCAAAGTTATTACTGCGGCCGCGCCCGGCAGCCGGCGAAAACTAGAGTTCTCAACAGGCCCGAAAATTAAGGCCCGGCCCTACCTGGGCCCTCATCAAACCCTGTACACTGAAGACACTGCCCCCGCTGCCACCCTTAGATCTCCATATATGGAGCTGACCTGTCCTGACATTCCATACTGTACGTTGATCTGACCTCATCAAACCCTGTACACTCAAGGCACGCTCCATATTGGCCAGTACAGAATTCATTCCATATGTTGGACCCCCCCACCATGCCAAAGCACCAGCGCTCGCCCAGCAGTCTGCCGTCACCCAGGCGGATGCGTGCACTCTCTCTCGCCCTCGGGGCGTCTCAGTGTTCGCTATAGCATCAAAATAATTTTACACTATAACCCTAATATACTACGCATTGCAATTTAAGTTTGTGGATCGACTTATTTTCAGAAGAATTTGAAGAATTTGGAATATTTTCTGAAACATATTAACTACACTAATCTTGTATGGGGATCCCTGGCCCAAACTCCTTTCAGATGTCCGTGGCCAAACACATATTAATCTGGGGGTCCTTGACATGAAAAGGTCTGAGAACCACCGCTTTAACCCATTCTGACCTGAGATCAGATTCTAAACATGTCTTCTACATCCTGACAGTTTTCCATTCTGACCCGAGATCAGATTCTATAAATGTCTTCTACATCCTGACAGTTTTCTGAAAAAGCTATGTTTCTGTGTCAGTCGTTCTTCGATTTAAAAAAAAATAGCAGACCTACAAGCTCGTAGCGCGCCACTCGGTGGCGCGCTACGAGTTTGTAGATCTGCTATTTTTCAATAGCTAAAGCACAACGTAATGCTAACACCAAAAGGGGTTCCCGCCCAAAATGGATTAAGAGGAATCATAGTGACCACTTGGCTACAGTACAACTGAAACCTTTGGCTACATTAATGTCAGGAATGCCGGGGTCTTCAGGCAGAGTGTTCAGATAGGCCATAAATCATATAAAAAAAAAAAAAGAAAAGGAGAAAATTGTGCAGAATGCAGCTTTCCCACACAGTGCTCTCACATGGTCCTCCTCCTGCAGGGTTTCAACAGGGGGAAGAGGGCCTCACTCTGGGCGTGCGTGCGTTATTTGTGTTATTATACTTGTGAGGGCCAAATGTATTCAGAAATAGACATTGTGAGGACCATTTTCTGGATCTCCCAGGACCTCACAAGATAAATTGAGGCTTTAGTAGAAGATAAAAAAAAAGGTTCAGATTTTGCGTTTACACTTGGCAAAAGACTCAGGTTGGGGTTAGGGTTAGGCTGTAGCAGATGCTAGGTTTAGACTCCGGTAGGGATTATAGGATTAGCTGTAGTAGTTGATGTTAGATTTATAGGGGTTGGGGTGAGATATATACAGTAAGCGTGATTTATACTTAGTTGCGGGCTGGTGTCATGCACCAAGCTCAAGCTCACTATGCTCGCAAAGTGTCGCGCTTCGCAGAGAGACATGTTCACACGATTGTCGTCCTAAAACGTTGATGTCCTCACAAGTATAGCAATACAAACGTGTGTGTGCGTGTGTGTGTGTGTGTGCGTGTGTGTGTGTGTGTGTGTGTGTGTGTACACATTATGTGCATGAATGCGTGTATCAACATTCATGTGAGACTATGGGACAACAGAGTCATCCTCCAAAGTCAACTGACGGCGCGCAACGAGAATGTGCTGTTTATCTGAGAATTTGTCAAACAGTCGGAATAAGACGGGCCCTGCGGATGGCCTCTGGCCAAAATGAAACGCGACAAGACACACAAATAAATGCATAATATTATGACACACTACACGTCTCCTTCCAAAAGTAAAACGGAAAAACAAGCTAATATTTTTCACGGTATAAAAGCGATCACCGCACAAAGAGCAACGCTAGTCTATTCACGGTATGTAGATATAAAGTTTCATTTCCTG
This sequence comes from Protomyctophum bolini, assembly GCF_963924005.1. Classification (NCBI taxonomy): domain Eukaryota; kingdom Metazoa; phylum Chordata; class Actinopteri; order Myctophiformes; family Myctophidae; genus Protomyctophum; species Protomyctophum bolini. Next base: position 10,566,289 of record NC_137874.1, on the reverse strand, counting down.
ATAAGTAACTTATTTTTGCCCACACAGTGGGTCGGTGATGCATTTAATGAATCATGAATAATCATGGATACATAAACAAATGCATTAAGAGATTATGCGGGGTAGTTTACACTCTGCACTGTATCCATGCAGCTTAGTGGGGCGATAGTGTTATATTGTTTATGTGTTCCAGCTTCCCGGTAACAGAACAGAGTTAGAAGCTGAAATAGAGCCGAGCTAATGTTCTAGGAAAGGCATGTGATCAGTATAGTGCACCAGTGTTCTAGTGCAGAGAGAGAGAGAGACGTGTATTCTGGTTCTTAGGATCCTATAAATAGGATCATTAAGAGGACACCCTCTGGGGTCACCATCAAGTAGTGGAACTAGTCGATACATGCACTGTCCGTAGAGAAAGGACCGCATAGGACATGGAGCTGCTAGCCGCGGGGCGTGGGAGAACAGAACACCCAATCAACTCACGCCTACCCGGGGGTTCCTGCAGCATTTTTTTTTTCAGCGTGGCTGAAGGTCGAGCTTTCCGTTTTGTACTTATGTCTGTCTGAATGACCACACAAATGTACATCGATAGAGGGTAACTATGCAGCATGGACGGTTAGCTCAACCGTCTGGGCAACTAGGCTGCCAAGACACCCCGACGGTGTGCCGCGTGTCACTCCCCATTCTTCCTGTCTCTCTCTACTGTCTACTATCAATAAAGGCATAAAAAGCTCCTAAAAAAAATAATAAATAATAGAGGGTATATGCAGCATGCTCATGAATAAAATGTGTGGCAAAGTGAGTTTAAAGTTGCTTAACGTCGTTTAATGCAATCAGGTAGGACTTTTCCGTTCGTTCTGTCAAGGCCAGAAAATTCGGGTATGATGATGACGTCACGCGCATACGCTCAATTGGATGCCCGGGTGGTGCAGGGCTAATGTTCACTGTTGTGACTGTTGTGACTTAGGGGTTTTAATCCTATACGCTGCGTCTAGCTTGGCCAGGAATCCCAAATGATTCCCACAATTGGAATATATCCATCACTGCACTAGCGACTCCTACACGTTAGCCAGAGTTGGCTACTGTTCAGCAGGGAGTGGACCTGGGATTGGATAGCGTGTTCCTCCCAGAGAAACACCTCTCTGTCAGATGAAACACGTCGTTGTCTAAAAAGTAAAAACCTTCCCCAAGATCAAACAGGTGGGGTCAGCAGTGAGTGACAGGGACTACATGGGGGGAATTGGCATAACTACTAAATTGGAGAGGGGGTGTGTGTGTGTGTGTGGGGGGGGGGTTACCAGGGATTATGCTGCTACGTGCGTGATGACACGAAACAGACATTTAACAGAAAACTGACATGTTCTACAACCCACAGACAAGTGAGACCGTACCCAGTTTCATGTCCCCGTCCAGTGTGAGCAGGATGTTGCCGGCCTTCAGGTCTCTGTGGATGATCTTCATGCCGTGCAGGTAGACCAGCGCCTCCAGCATCTGCCGGCAGACCACCTTTATCTGAGGTTCCGTCAGCCCGCGGTCCAACTCTGCACGGGGGGGGGGGGGGGTTGGGGGGGGAGACGGTGGAGACACGGAGAGAGAGAGAGGAGGGGAGTGAGAGAGTGATACATCGGTAATATACTATGTCTAGATAAACTCTTGTTTAATGCTCAATGACCAGTTCATTGATTCAATTCTACAGCGGCAGGTTTGACAGGTTAACATGGCTGAAGCTTTAGTATAAGCTGTAATGGGTACGTTTGTGAGCCAGCATGGACTGGACAGCCCCCGTACAATTAACTTCATGCTGGCACAGAAGCGCCAACAGTAAACGAAATTAACGTCATAACCTTCAGCTGTGTTTACCTGTAAAAATGGTTTGTTTACCAATTCAGGTTCAGAACTACAGCAGATTAAAAGACATGCTGTCTAGAGCAGTGGTAACCAACCTTTTCAAGCCCAAGAGCCCATTTTATTCCCAATTGTAAGCCAAGATCTACCACTAAAACGTGTTAGAAAAAACACTTGTTTTTTTGCTATTTCTGACAGGCTCAATGCATGTGCACACATCCACACAAAGACTAAAGCTTAAATTAGAATAAATACTTATAGTAAGTTATATTATCAATGTCAAATAATATTAAGACAAATTAGAAATAATTAGTATTAGAAATATTTTGTTTCTCATTTCAATGAATATTCACATTGGCAGATGTTCAAATGACATAGGCATAACATGACCATATATATTTGCACAGATATGGTGACATACTCTCAGGGTCAGCCCACCTTTAATGAGACTGCTGTGACTGCACTTTATCTGCAAGCGTTTTGAAATCTGGTTCATATTTAGTGATTGCCAGTCTGAGGGTGTCATTAAGATGTGAGTCAGTCATACGAGTTCTAAACTTGGATTTTATTATTTTCATTTGTGAAAAGGCCATTTCACATAAGTACGTGGAACCAAAGTATAGGCATGCAGCTTCAGTGCACACGACACAATCAGGGGATACTTCTCTGCTTACAAGAGACCAAAATTCCTTCTCTTTAGCTCTGACCTGCAGGTGACAGTCACTTACTAATCCAATAATCCCCATTTAAATATCTGAAGTTAATGCAAACACATCCTGCATTTTATCGGACAGCAGTTCAATGACAGTAGGCTCAGTAAAGAGGAAAGGGTTTGATACAAAAGCAGCTACTTGACTCATGTGTTGTACTTCAACAAGTTTTCATATTTCATATTTATCATATTTTTTGCTCTATGTGTGCATGTGTACAGAATTCAAACTGTAGCATTGATTATTGTCACGGACAGAAGTCATTCTTTCCCTTTGCATATGCCCTGGAGTGCACTCGCCTATTAGTTTGCATTGCAGACTGGTATATTCAGTATATTTTTCTCATTTTTATATTTTTGTTGTTGCTGCGCAGCAGTTGAGGAGAACGCAACTATGCATTCCTTTAAGCAACACAACTTCTGCAGCTGCATCCATATGTTTAGAATTTGCATCAATGATCAAATCCCAATAATAAAAAATATTATAACAACGAACAACGAAAACTGAAGGAGCAGGGCGCTATCGGCTAGTACTCAAGTGTCTGCAGCCTGTCACGAGCCCGTAATGAACGCACGTTGTTCCGTATTTTAATGTCGGGTCGGAGAATAAATACAGTATGAATGACGGCGGGATTTATTTGACAACTCTGTCCTGCTTTCTTCACGAGAAGAGAAGAGCGCTCACAGCTGCTAATATGGTAGCAGCCCTGTGGCTGACCTGTCAGTTCTCTTTACGGCTTGTTGTGAACCTTGATGTGAACCTGGGTCTGGGAAGCTCAGAGCTGCAGCCATTGGCTCATGATACGAGCACACGACCAATGGGACAGATCATTCAGTGTTGCTAAGATACCACCCACCCACCACACACGCACACACACCCTTGGACGATGGGGTCTATTCTCAAACTCAGAGCCACAGCGCTCTGCTCAAAATTAATTTGCATGTGACGAGCGGCACTGACATTATTCAAATGGGTCGGACACTTCGCGATCGACTGGAAACGTTCCCGCGATCGACTGGTAGATCGCGAACCCCTGGTTGGTGACCCCTGGTCTAGAGCAATGCAGCTGCAGGTAATACATATTAATAATGGGTGTGTCAGATTTAGGTGTGCCAAAAGCCATGTGTGCAAGATAGACAGTACCGACACACCTAAATCTAACCACTCATTGGGGACCGTGTCCACAGCTCTGGGCGCCTCCACGCATAAAAGATTGTTTACTCTCGAAGAAGAGCGTTGCTCATTAATGTCACCTGGCTTTGTCTGACAACACGGTAATTTACGAGCTGATGTTCGACTGTTGTTTTCAGCTAGGCTATGTGTGCTAATAATAACACAGATGAGACGTTTGAGCACAGCAACAGCATCAACAAACGCTGCATGCGAGCACGCTGGACGTGATTTCCAAAGCACTCCACCTCCCATAAAACGCTTTCTGTGGACCATTTCTTGATCGGTGCTCCTAGGCAAGCAAAGTGCCGACAGATAGAAGCCACTAACTAGTACTATTCTCTGTGTATGTTTGGTTAGCTGTAGCCGAAGCATCGGCGGCTGTATGAGGACACAGATTAGCCAGTAAAAACACAGCAGGGGGAATTCCCACACCGAGGGGACTCTGTCATGTGTGACGGCTTCCTAGAGCGTTTCTAGAGCGTACAAGCATGATAGGAGCTGAGCTGGTGTGGTTCAGTGTAGAGTAGACCAGTACTTAAAAGGACAGTGGTCTGGCATGTTTGCTGACCAATTCCAAAGCATATTGTTTAAGATTTATTTTTTTTAATTACCATTTTTTATTAGTAGGCCTAGTATTAGTAGGTTTAAGTGTTAAACCTGGTTAATTGAGACACTATTTGAATTAAACCTACGATATGAAAATGAATTGTGCGTCGACTCGGAACCTGTTTTAAATGGAAAATGTAGTTGGGCAGTATCATCTGGTGATCAGATGTCTGGCCTGAAACAAGCTCTCCAAAAGATGATGTAATGGTGCTGAGTGATAACGCTGTCATAACAAAGTAATTTCCTTCTGAAGGGCAAATGTCACTTATGCCACACCTTGAAAACTTTACACTTGTGACACACAACGGCACTTAGAAAACCGAGATGCTGCGTTCACACTAGCAGCGACAAAGCGACAGCTCCGATTCTTTTTAAACAAAAGCCAGCGATATGAAGCCAGAACCTTACTGCCTGATGTCCGTGACTCGTTACAAATCACAGCTGAAGCTTGGACACAACTTTTATCAGCGCTTCGGTGACGCAGTGAATGTGTCAATCAATCATTATGTTTTGGAAGAATTCCGGTAGAATCACTCCTTATATCGTTTTTCAATTTTGGCCTTCTTGATGATACTGTAGGTTCTAAATCAACGGAATACCGTAGAGTTGAGATGCCACGGCACATGCCTGGTATCTCTTGTTTTGGGTACAACTTTGTCCCTTTACACAAGCAATTCCCTCTCTTAACTTTGCATAGAACTAGAATCTCTCTCTGCGTTCCACTTCCTCTGAGAACTAGTGTACCCACACACTGAATGTTTAAAGTACTTCTCCCCTGAGCTCATGAATTAAACTTCTATCTTATGACATGAAGTGTCTCCGACTAGTTTGTAATTTTGTCGCCGGCTTGCCGCTAGTGCGAACGCATGGAGAGGAAGCTGAAAGAGAGAGACAGTAAGAGAATGAGTGAGGGATGCGGGAAATAAAGGCAATAGATAGAAGGGACATTACAAGGAAAGTGTGAGATGGAGAATAGCAAGGGCCAGAGGATGAAATTAATCAATTTTGGGCGGGAACCCCATTTGGTGTTTTAAGCATTATGTTATACTTTAGCTATTGAAGAATAGCTCATAGCTCTTGTAGGTCTGCTATTTTTTTAAAGTCGCGAAATTGTGGCGCAAATATTTGAATATATATTTCAAAGCGAACATTTTTAACTAAGATATTGGGTTCTGGGGGGGGGGGGGGGGGGGTCCCTGGAACTACATATTTTGAGATGGAGGTCTGTGGCCCAATAGAGATAATTGTGGGGGACCTTGACATGAAAAAGGTTGAGCACCGCTGACATAGAAACATGGGTTTTCCACAAAAAGAAATAGGATTTAGAAGCCCTTTTTTTTATCGACCCCAGTCCAAAATGGGTTAAGACCGAATGAATGAAGGCAGAAGGGAAGAGAGACCAAACACAGGGATACGTACCTAGCATCGTGGCATCCACGGCACCTCCAGCACAGAACTCGATCATGATCTGCAGAGAGAGAGAAAGAAAAGGATAAGGCTCAGGTTGACCCAGCTGTGATGAATCACAGTGATTGGATTGTCACGGCAAGAAATGTAACACTAGTGAAAAAGGGAAGGAGAGATCGACCGTCCATAATAGAATAATACTGGGGGATTGAGTTTTATTTTTATATTTTATACGTCTGTTTAATACTTGCCCCTGGGCTTGTCACAAAAAAAAACCTGAATGAAAAGAAAAGAATAATACTGAGAGACAGGGAAAGGAAGGACCGTTCTACTGTCTCATACCCTCTAGGCCTCTATCCACATTTGCATTAAACCCACACTCTGAAAAATGATAAGATGCTATCAAGTACAGTATGATTGCATTGCTGACATTATAGGTCATGACTTTCTAGAACCATTTTAATTGAACCTGATAAAACCTTAAAAAGATACCCGTTGGGGAATGCAGGTGTTAAAGCGCCAACACAACTGAATCTAAAAGCTATTAGTGAACTGCTACAGTAAAATGTTGAACAATGTCATCACTTGCCAGAGAAACAAAAACTGCATTCTGGTTTAGTTAAATGTTTCTTCCACACCTGTAGTCAATGTGTACAACACAGAGGGTATCTCGCCCGCGCGCGCACACACACACACACACACACACACACACACACACACACACACACACACACACACACACACACACACACACACACACACACACACACACAGAGTAGTGCTGGGGTCAGAGCGATGCATAATATTAACAAACTTTTTGTCAGACTGCAGTCCCAGTCCCACGCTCATCCTGTGTAGCACAACACATGTACGCACAGGAGAGCAGAGAGAGAGAGAGGGAGAGGGAGAGACTAAGAAAAACCTCCCAAAAAAGGTATTATCTTGGCCAAGACTAACTTCCTAACAATTTACTTTTCATTTCCTCTCCTTACATAGTCCGCCCGTCCATTTTGTCTGTCCGTCTCTGTCCCTTTCTCCAGCTGTCAATTGTGTCTTTTCTAAAAACGTGTCAAGCTAGTTTAAGCGCAGCCAAACCAAATACAAGGAAGAAGTTAGGATTTAATAATCACAGCCTCGGGATGCTGCAACCTAAACCTCTGTGTGTGTGTGCGTGCGTACGTACGTACGTGTGTGCGTGCGTGCCAGGTTGTATGCGTTATGTCCCATGTGTGTATACAGTATTATGCTCGAACAAATCCTAGCATTGTTTTAATTGGCCTTCAGATGACAAGTCACTGAGCACTGACCACAAGCAGCTCACAGCATACCTGCTGGGTGATCTCATACTTGTGTAATCATGTAAGAAACACACGGGCACACACACACACTTACGTCCTCTAGCGTTACCATAATAAAGTAACTAATCCAAACCATTCATTACAGTCTGACTGCTATGACAGCACTGTCCAAGTATCAGGCAGGCAGTGAGGAGTTTCAGCACCCAGACAAAAGGTACACACACACACACACACACACACACACAATCGTGTGTCACTCATGTGCAACAAAGCAGCAAGGTATGCTCTGAGTAAACAGATGTATGCAAAAAGAAATGTACCTGCACACATTGACAGGCATGCAGACAGCCATGGTGTCTCAGTGAAAACAGTGGGCTCTTGGGAGGATTTGTATTTTGTAAACAAGACATGACTATTATGTTACAGCCAGGACATGTCCTTGGACACGACTCGCTCCTTTTACAGCCAACATTCTGACATGATAATCTCAGCGATGATATAAGTGTATCACAAAGGCAGGTCAGGGCGAGATTAGATGAGACATCATCAACTATGTGACAGTCTGTCTGACGTCTTCGGTGGTGCTCAAAGTAGGGCCGGCGGACCCCGAGGGGTCGTTGAGGGGGTTCCACGGGGTCTGTGTAGGTCTGTAAATCTGAGAGTGCACAAATGGAACCAGATGGACCCATCCCAAGAATTTGGTTATTTATAGTTTTGGCCCCAGACACAGACACACACACACACACACACACACACACACACACACACACACACGCGGTCACACAGACAGATCCACTTCTAAAGACAGCTCACCTACTGCATGAGGAGACGCACACAAAAAAAGAAACATATTTTGAGCGGGCATTTTTTTAGCTAAACTCCTGTGATTTGTGATCATCGCCGGTGACATCCACATTCCTCACACGTAAAAAACCCAATTGCACCACCCATTACACTAGCCAAGCTCTATTAAAACAAATCTATGATGCGTTTGGGTGCAGTGTTTCTTTCTAGCATACTGTAAGTTTCTTCCCCAGCGTGGAAGAATTCCTGAAATAGTCCGGATGACGTCAGCACGGAGTGGCGGCTGCGGTGAGAGAGATGCTGTCCGACTGGTCGTGCAACATGCAAAGTATCCTCCGTATAAGCGGAATAGATGTGGACACATCATGCACAGACAGGCATGCGTACGTTTTTCATGCATGTACTCGCACATGCACTGTCAATGACACATACTGTACTAATATGCACGTATGCAGTATAGGGCTGAAAATATACCGGAAGTGATATTTAGGACAGGATTTAAAACATTTAAAATCATGCGTATGTGTAGGGTTAATCAAATAATTAAGATTTTTTTTTTAACAATTATTTGTGACCGAGTTTCACTGAGGGACTGTCATTGGATTTTTTTCATGTCATATTATGGAAGCAGGGAATCATAAGATTCAAATTGACATATTGGTGGTTCAGTTTGACCCATCAGTTTTGGGGATATGGCTTATAGAGCAATGTCTTGCAGAGAAACAGCGAGTTGAGAAAACAGGCCTGAGACGAGGTTCATTCAAGTTCTGTGGACTCTAACATTACACCTAGCTACATGTTTAAACGTATTTCCATGATGATTTCAGCTGATATTTATCCCATTTTGGTGTTAGCATTATGTTATGCTGTAGCTATTGAAAAATAGCAGATCTACAAGCTCATAGCACGCCACCGAGTGGCGCGCTACAAGCTTGTAGGTCTGCTATTTTTACTAACTCATATTAAAGAAAATTAATAAAAATGCAGTTTTTCTCCTCTGGTGAAAAGCTGGAGGCTTCATGATTGGCAGCCCTTCAGTCAAGCTGGATCACATTTGAATCTCTTATATATCAACGGTATCAGCATGGTTTTTTTTAACCATGAACTGTGAATTTTAATGACACTGTTACTTTCGTACTTCCCCTGGGCAGACATCGCTTCACTGACACAAGGGGCGTTGCTCGGCGTTCGCTCCTTTTGCTGCTTGAGACAGTCATTTCCTATCTCATTTTCTTAGGAATTTCGAGAGTATAGAGCTCTGCTCGACGACACATAGACCCGCTTTCTTCAAACCTGCTGCCCCCAAAACGGTAAAAAGGATTCCTTCAGAAGCCACGGCACACTCCATCAGAGTAGCGGAAAAGTCACATTAATAGACCCGAGAACTGATTCTACAAATGTCTTCTAAATCATGACAGTTTTCTGAAGAAGCTATGTTTCTAGGTCAGTGGTGTTCAAACTATTTGGCCGCCGACCCCATCTGAAAATATGTTCTAGGGATCACCCAGAAGCAAAGATTTGAGTTAAAAACGTTTGCTGTGAACGATATATTCAGATTCAGATTTGCGCCACATTTTCACGATCTTTCAAAAATAGCAGATCTGCAAGCACGTAGCGCGGCACTCGGTGCCGCGCTATGAGCTTGTAGATGAGCTATTTTCAATAGCTAAAGTGTAACATAATGCTTAAAACACCAAAAGGGGTTACCTTCCAGAATTGGTTAACTGTTCACTTGTTGTTCACATAATGCACTGTGACACTTTCAACATCGAGTAATGCATTGGTGTTCTTACTTCGCCCTATTGTAATTGTGTTACTTGTCGAATATACAGATCATAACGCGTCATAATGCGATGTGTTGTACAGCCTGTAGATTGGCTATTTTCGCCACATATAAGCACTATACTGACTGAATGGTAATACCATTCTTTCCTGGAAGGGACACGTAGCTACTGTATATAGAGTATGCGCATGCACACAGTGGAAAGGAGAACTCGGCCACAAGAATGTAAAACTGCACACAAAGAGATCAAAGTGAACCGAAGAGAAGAGATTAAAAGAGCGATGGAGGGTTTTGGACGAGAAGATCGGAGATCACGATGGATATTGCTGAGCCTCATCCATTGTTTAACAGACGATGACTCTCCTCCCCTGCCTGGGTCCCTTCAGCCAGACATATCCGTGTCTGCATCTCCATGTATGATGTCTTTGTCTGCTCTGTTGCCTGTCCATGTCTTTCCTTGTGTCAGTCTTTCTGTCTAAAAGCTCATGGCAGCATTCCTTTACAGAGAGAATTCACAAAGTCTGTCCCCTGCTTGTCAAGACACGGCCACTTAACCCATTCTGACCTGAGATCAGATTCATACGAGGTTTCCACTGGACACACACTGGTCTGATTAACCCATTCTGACCCGAGATCAGATTCTAAAAATGTCAGCCGTTCTTCGATTTTTCAAAAATAGCAGACCTACAAGCTCGTAGCGCGCCACTCGGTGGCGCGCTATGAGCTTGTAGATCTGCTATTTTTCAATAGCTAAAGCATAACATGATGCTAAACACCAAAATGGGTTCCCGGTCAGAATGGGTTAAAGAAAGAGTTATATAGATCCTGGGGTACAAATTATACACATATTCTAATTATACACACACAGACACGGAGGCAGACGAACACGCATGCATCACTTGCGGACTCATGCAGTGTTTACAAAATCGGAAACCAGAAAGATGTGAGGTTCCTGCTAGGTATTTGGCTTCGCCACGTGAATATTATTCATAAGCCCTTTGGAAGCAAACCTCCTCAGTGACCTTTAATCGCTTCGTCTTCATGTCTGAAGTGGATTTCAGATAAAGAAGTAAAGCTGAAGTGGATTACACATGAAGAAAATATATCAACAATGATGAATGTCGCACTTTACATGCGTGCGCACACACACACGATTGTTATAATTAAAAAGGAAACAATAGGCAACGTGTGATTGATAAGTGCGGTTTAGGTGTGGCGTACTAGACTATTAGTCACTATAAGCAGGTAAATGATTACCACTAGGAGATGCCAGCCCACTGACGCAAAACAATGTGTCCGACGTCACTAGTCGGGCATATACACTACCGTACTTTCTTGGGGGAGAGAGACGGGGTGTGACATGCGGCAAAGGCCGTCGGGCTCGGGAGTCGAACCTGCCCTGAGCAAACCGTCCGGCATATATATATATACACCTTTGTATCAGAACAAAGGGATTTGGGTTTAAAATTGTGTAAGCGATACCTTTTGTTAAAATAAGTTCAATAGCTCTGTATTCCTATATTGTTCATGGAAGTGATGAAACAAACAAATGAGCAACTGAAAAGGGATAATTTTCCGTTTACTAAAGAACTGGAGAGACACTAGAACAACATTTACTGCATTTTTTTAGAACATTTACTCCCCCCGAAAACGTGTCAATTGTGTTCGTATAGATCGACGCTCAACAAAGCCGGATTCACCACAGTGGATTCAAACCCACAACCTCCGCAGTGGGAAGTGCAAGACACTTTACCATTGTGCGAACCGAACATTATTAAGCCTCTAACAAAACCTTCGTTTTTTTTTATTTTAACCAAAGAAATATCACTTTTGAGCACTTCCAACTTCCAGCAGGACTACTGCGTTTGTTCATGGAGTGACATCCAAGAACAACACATAAATCTAGGCAGGCAGCTGCCAGAAACATGCACATGATTAATCTCAGAGATAGATAAGAGACAACATGCTTGTGACATTATATCACCTTTGTGAGATGCGATATGAATATGCAGAGACACAAAAATGATTGAAAGCATTTTTTTCCCCCTGTGTATGCAGGTCCTGTAATGGAATATCCATGTACACAGTTGTTGGCCCTGCGTCATTGTTCGACGTTGGGCTGTCTGCACTAGTACGCAACTACGCATCATCAACGCTAAATCCTTTTGTGAGCCTATGCTGATAAAGTGTTCCTGATTCTGAAAGCAGAAGACCCAACCACAAATGTGGATTCATCATCTGCATTTAAATTACAGTATGCCTGTAAAGAATGCTTTTTATACGGCCGTCTTTCTTTATCCGCATTGCTCCAACTCTACGACTTTCTGTTGGTTCTCGTCAGTGTGCTAATGTCAGCAGTGTGGTCGCTGTGATAAAGGCCCCATGTTTCTCACACTGTGGGCCTGGCTGGCTGGCTGGCTTGGCTGGCAGGCTCACTGGCTTCCAGACCAGATTGCTCCTAAACGAAGTACAAACAGCCGTTCTCTCTCTCTCTCTCTCTCTCTCTTGCTCCATCTATCTATTTCACCGTCTCTGCCCGGGGAAGCATATTAAGGGGTGGGTGGGCTGCTGGAATGCAGCATGCCTTGCCACCCTCTGCCCTGTCCACCCACCTCTCTAGCTGAAAGGGCAAGGCGTTGTCGACGTCTGAACCGACCAACCTCGGAGACTTAATTCTCCGCATCCTGCCATGGCGGTGAGATACGACCGTGATTACCGTGTTACTATACAGTAAGTACAGCCTGTTCCAACGTTTGTCATCCTATATGTTGCATTTGTAGAAGAAGTGGGTTTTATGGTCAAACGCCTCCGTCCACTCAGACGTATTGCAGGGGAAAGCACCCTAAAACTCACTGTCCTACCTAAAAGAGGAAGTGTTTGTGGTTGTTCTGAAAATACAGTCAAAGATATAAGTATATAAAAATAAGTTGAGAGTGCGTGTGCGTGTGCGTGTGCGTGTGTGTGTGTGCGCGTGTGTGTGTGTGTTGCAATGGTGGGCTCGGAACCGACAGGGGGTGGGAAGGGTCACAGTAGGCAGCAAAAGCATAGTATATATTATGGATGTTTTCAATGGCCCGTGAGCGAGATCATAGAGGGGAAACACATACAGGAAACCTGTGGTCAGAATGCTGTAGGTAGGTGGTTTTGTGCAGAGTTCAGGCCTCAAGCTAAACACCACAGGCTGACACAGTCTCACAATGCAACCTTCTACGCTCAGGAATTCCAGCTATGACTTGCTCACCCCTAACTAGTTCTCTGGGCTGTGGCACACAGCTGCGTGTGCACGCACAGATACACATGTGTACACGAGTCCATATGCACATGGACGGCACGTACGGAAATCAGCGTTGCATTTAGTCGCACTGAAGGTGTGGACTTTAGTTCATTGGTGTTCCATTTCACCATTCAACGTGCGCACATAACATGTGATGATCAAGCCGTGACCACAACCTTAAGAAATCTGTGATTGTTTGAAAATAATAGAATTTACAGTAGTACTTCAACAATCAATGTAGCTTTTTCTTATTGGGCCAAAAGTAAAGAATTTCCCCAACAGCCTGGCTAAAGCTGGACAAACGAGTTGAACATTGGTATTTTAAAGCTCCACTCCACATAAACAAGTAATTGCCCTATGTTCACACACACACACACACACACACACACAAAATGAGTGTCATAGTGCCTCCATTTCATGCTTTAAGAAATCCCAACTTCCCCATACGCAATACATTTCACTTCATGTCACGCACTTCACTTGGCATCTGACTGGACTTGAAATTGCTCCATCTCCATTTATAGACTCAAAGGTCATTGTGAATAAGACATTATTCAAGTCAGCCTAAAATTAGTGATCTCAAATTCCTTTAAAGTTTATAACAACACGAGACGTGCTATAGGGTCACTGGAGGAACAGCCATCTTTAGCTTTCAGATTGCTTTGTAATTCCTCGGATATTCAATTTCAGGGACCAGCGTGATTCATGGGGTCACAATTATTTGTCTTGGCGAGATACCTACGGCAGACGGGTAGATTATAGAGTAGAAAACTTAAGAGTAAAACGCAATGAGAGGCAAAGGGAGAAGCAAAACAAGCCTAGCATGCTACATGGAAGAGGATATGAAACCTCTGTGTCAAGACAGGTCAGAGCAGGCCATTAGCTCACCAGTTGCCCTCGTTCTCCTGACACACTTGCACAAACAAACAAATAAATATAAAAATAGTGCCTTTATATAGCTTTTTTTTAATATAGCTCTTTTATTTAAAGCGCTTTACAATGTGAATTACAGGAAATCATGCCAGGCACCAACCTGTTCACAAGGAGCAGTTAGTGGCTCAGTGTCTTGCTCAAAGACACTTCCAACACCGACCCAGGGGGAACTGGGGGGTCAAACCAGTTAACTTCTGATTCCCAAGCGGCCGTACTGAGCCACAAAGTGTCATTTCTTTTTAAATATATGAAACTTTTTCAGGCCCGGACGGTTGGCTCGGCCGTCTGGGCCGGGCAGCGTGCCGCGGGTTCGACTCCCGAGCCCGTCTCTCTCCCCCTTTCCTGTCTGTCTACTGTTAACTATCAATAAAAAAGGCATAAAAAGCCCAAAAACAAATCTTTTTAAAAAAAAAAAGAAAAAAAGAAAATGTTCACCTATAATGACATGCTGTCATAGGGATGCCACATTATGCCAGTGTTAAAATATATATGCTTAAGAGAAGGAATGGGTGGTGAAAGCCCACAACGTCAAGAGAACTTGATAGTCTGAAGGCCGCATTTCTTACCCAGAGTTTGTTGTCATGGTAGAATGCGTCAAGCAGCTTGACGATGTAGTGGTGGTCACATTTAGCCAGGATGTCAATTTCCACAATGTAATCCTCCAGTTCCTCCTCAGACTTGGTCTCGATCACCTTGGCCGCGGCCAGGGCATCAGTTTCCCTGTTCCTAGCCTGAAAATAGACAAAAAGTAAAACTATATTAAAATGCAGCATGCATTGATTTATGATTGACCGTTTACAATGTTTCACCTTTTCAATATAGTCAAAACTTTGCCCTGATCCATCATTTGACAGCAGTAAAACATCTCAGGTTACTGGGGAAGCAATGTGATGGTGACGATTCACTGTGCCCGTCACCTGCCTGTATGCTTGAAAATGTGTTATTTTCTGCTTTACCACTTTTAAAAATGTTAATGTTTTTGCCTGTGATGTGCCCTTTTGAGCTCCAGTTAAAGAACAACTCCCATTTCTAACCTATCTTCGTATAATTGGTCCTCAGACTCCTCACTAATGCTCAGTATAATATGGTACCATTTTTGTCAACTCTGTGTCTCAGAGGAGAGCTGTGGATAGTTCAGAACCCTGCCTTTAGTGACATCATCGATGGGGAATCCAACCTGATGGAAACTGCAGGGTTTCTATTCTTGGAAAGTTAGCACGCTATAACAGAAGCCAATACAAATCTAAATAAGAAATTTAGTTTGAAAAAAATAAAACAATAAATTAAAAAAAACCCTGCCTAATGATGGAGTCACTGGTAGGCGGTTTCCTGAAGAGAGCATAGATTGCTTTTTAACCATTTTATTGAGCATTAGTGAGGACCAAGATGGGTTGAAAATGGGTGAAGATGTCCTTTAATATTGTAGTCCACAGGGCATAGATTCTCTTCTGCAAGAAGCATCAGTATGCTGGACATACACAGTACAGATGACAATGTTCACACTGAGCAGATCATAGCGTTGGCCTTTGTGGTCTGGGGTTGGCGTTAGCTAGGGTGGAAACTCTGGCTGGCAAAAGTACTCAGCCCCCCCACTTCATCTGAATGGATGAATTATGTGAGAAGCATTATCAGATTCAGACAATCAGATGCAGTTGAGGTCAGACAGTGCGTGAGCATATTGAAACTGAATCCAATATTCTACGATGAGTAAAATTTTCATGCAAGTGTCTTGACTAGACAAACAAAGGTGCTTGAAATCATAATAAAAGATACAATGTTTATGGAAATGGAACGTATTGGTGAAATATGTCTGCGCGATATCAATACAAAATTTCACATGGTGTGAGCAGTGAGCACACAGAGGGGACGCACGGTTACTCAAACATGCTGAGATAATTGTAATGATATGAAGAAGAAATCACGATGTTAATGTAAAAAGCCTTCACCGGAGGCTAATGAACAACAAACACCGCAGGCGCAAAACAAGCATTCAAACAAAGCCTCCACCTGGAAAGCTCTTCGAACATAGAAAGAGAGCAATCGCGTGCGCAGTTTTGCGCACAGTGCACACGTGTCTATTCAGCCAGTCTGAATCTCTCACATAGCCCGGTGGAAAAGCCAAAGGGAGCCAGAAACACTTAAGCGACACAGGGCTGTAATTAAAATGTTGACTAACCACCAGTTAGAGGCACAACAGGAAACAGAAACTCCACACCCTCTCGGCGCGAGCGGGCAACGAGGACGAACCACGGAACCCAAAACGTGCGCGTAGGGGTTAGGCAATGCGCAATGCTCGTATGCAGACAGACGCACATGCTCTGCGACGCCAACCGCCATTATACATGAACGCCGAACACACAAAAGTAGCACATGTGTCTCCGAGTGCACGTACCATTCCCACTTCAAAGCAATGAGAGTCAGCGCAGAGATTATAAATATCATTAGTTATTGCTCTGGTTTTGACGGAAAATCTAACAAAAACAACTAGACTTTAGTGTGTGGTCCACAAATACATGTGGTGTGGGTGTGTGTGTGTGTGTGTGTGTGACGTGTGCGTGTGTGTGTGTGTGCGTGTTGACTAGAATGCTGTGAGAACACGGATTGCAGGAGTGATGACCTGACTTTCAGTGAAGGACATGCGCCCAGTGGTCGGTGCCACAGCAACAATCAATCACGCAGCATCAAAATAAAATGCACAAAAATGCAAAGCAAAAAAGAAACGGTAAGTGTCTTGTGATCACCTGACATGTACCACTTCCAACCTACTGTAGCGTTCCTATTTTTGGTCTTGTGGTTATAGGTGAATTTAAAAACTATACAGCAGATCTGCAACCTCACGTGAGCTTGTAGATCGGCTTCTATTCTGGCTAATTGTCGTACCGTACGACAAATTATATAGGGCTTAAGTGGTTAGAAATCTATGAGAATAGATATTGGTGCCTTGGGGTCAATCATGCCATACACTTCTGTAATGCCCAAAAAGTCTTTGCTGATTATGGAATTATTTCTTAATTCATTTATTTTAAGAATAAAATAAAATAACCTGCACACCGTGCAGAATAGAATAAACCAGTGTGCGGGTTATTTCATTTTATTCTATACATCTGATCCCTGCCTCCCGTTTCTGAGCTGATTACATCAGGTGTGCATAAGACCTTGCTTTTTCCTGCGATTTACAGTCTTTAAAAACGAATAGGATCAAGGCTCTTGTTATTTATTAATCCCTATGGCGACTGAATTGTTACCCACCGTATCATAGTTTTTATACACAAACACAGACCTGAAACAGAGACACATGCACAACTAGTGATTATAGGCATGCATTGTGGCATGATGGACTGCCACATAGCAGTGCCCAGGAGCCACTAGGTGGTCAAGAGCACCTCCGCAGTGCCCAGATGTTGAACTGGAACCTCTCTCCATGCCAGCTACCAGTCAGTCCACCCTCCAGTTCTCAAGCCAGGTCGCTAGTAGCTACAGATGGAGCTCCTGCCTCCTGCTACACGACCGTGTGTACCAAGAGCTGCTTGGTTAACTGCTAAAATTGACATAAATTGTCCAAAATGCAGATTGAAAGTGGTTAACTATATTCAACGGAGAGTAGGGTTCCTTGACACTTCCTCGTCAAGTGATGAAGTGAAAAAACCTTTTACTGAAATAAGAGCCATTCAAGAAGCATGGAAGTGGGGAGAGTATAGGGTGCATTAGTGTCACTTCTTAGCCAGACAATCTGAGAGGTCCACCCTCTGATACGTCTGGTGAGACATCTAAATTCAATGAATGGGTTAGCGCGGGGTCGGAGAAGAAAATAAAACATAAAATAACCATTATTTATTTATTTTGGGACGGTATCAACAATCAGGTTTGGTTTTCAAAGCATTGGGCGTGGGTCGGTTAGCACTGATGTTTTGCCATTCCAAATTGAATTTAGACTTCCGTAGGCATATCAGAGGGCGGAGAACTCCGATCATCTAGCTACGCAAGACTAGTGGGGTGCTCAGTTGTTAGCTAGAGTGTGTGTGTGTGTGTGTGTGTGTGTGTGTGTGTGTATGTATGTATGTATGTATGTATGTGCGTGCGTGCGTGCGTGCGTGCGTGCGTGCGTGCGTGAATGTGTATCCAGTGATCCACCACCACCCAGTGACGTAGAGACTGGACAGATAGACGAAACAGGCTGTTGGGGATCAGATGCCTCACAGAGCTTGTGGGAAAACATCTGGACAAACAAGAGCAATGTCACACAAAGGAACGGACAAACACACAGCAAGCCTTCTTGGTAGTAGTTGGTATACACTGTGTGTGTTGTCTGGCTTGTGCGTTTGCTTGTTTGTTAATCCCAAGCTCCCGGAAAGCTGATCTATCCCCAGTAGGGGAAAGCCCCTGGTGTGACTGTGACTGAACAGGACTTCTCTCCCTCCTGCCATGCGACCATCAAATGCGTCGTGTTTAACAAGCCCTGACAATATGCGGTGCCGTTACCCGACACTTTCACCTCTCTCCTCTTCCTTTCTCTCTCTGTCTCTGTCTGTACTGTAGCTTTAGCCAGTAAAGCATGGCATTAACCGTTTCCCAGGTTATCTGTGGGCCAAAATAGGAAACAAGCAGCAAGCACTGAAAGAGATCATTGACAAGCCACGGGTGAACTGTACTGTATGTCAGACATTACTAACCCTCCCCCAAACCCTAACACTAACTCTAACCTCATACTTAATGTATGTCAGACATTACTAACCCTCCCCCAAACCCTAACAGTAACTCTAACCTCGTACTTAATGTATGTCGGACTCCATCGCCTCAGTCTTAACCGGCAATGGTCTAAATTCTAAAACTTTACTTTGGTTGGCACAAAAATAGTGGCGTAAGCGGGATTCGAACCCAGGAGGTATGGATTGAAAGACTATTGACTAACAAGAAGCTGTTGAGGGCTGATGTGATTTCACCCTTCTGCGAGATCAGGCTTATATTGAAAACAGGAAGTGGTGTGCCGATTGTTCATTGACCTTCTCCCGCAATGCATTTTGAAAACTTGTTAACAAATTGTCCACACACGGCACCACCGTCTGCTCAACAGTGATCTGCCAATTTATGTTCTAATCTACACACAAATGGAAATGGACCCACTTTGCAGGCAAGGTACAGTATCTACTGATGAAAAGCATTTTATTTTGTTTATTACCTATAAGTGATTTTTGTCTGCATTAATAAAATATAGACTCCAACATTTGCTAATAAGTAAATATATGCAGATATAAAAGATATTGGATAACGGTGCTGTCGGGCAGAACCCATGTCATCCTACAAGAGTGAGCGTCGCACAAAAGCAGTGAAAACAGCAGATGCTAGCTCGTAGATCTTGATGAGAGCTTAGATCGGCTATAGTTTCACCATGTTAAAATGTTTTAATCATCTTAATGAACAGTTTCGGACATACAAGGTTTCCACCCGACAGAAACGACATGGCTAGCAGCACAGTGTCAAGTCTGGCATTAATAGTGGGTTATTCATTAAGGGGGGGAGATAACCAGTTTGATGACTGTATCAACATGCACGGTCCAGTGGCGGAGAGAGAAACATGCAGACATAAAGAGAGGAGCTGTCTGCTTGTTGTCAATTATAACTTTGTTTCCATCGCTCTATAGTCTATGTTATAGGCCCTTTAACTCCTGACCCCCTGCTCCAGTACACACGCACGCACATGCTCGCACCCACCCACCCACCCACACACACACACGTCTGAGTGGGAACAAGATTGAGGAATGTGCTTCTGGGATGGAAGGGGAGATGAATGAATTTCACATCTTCGTGACGTGTGCATGTGTGTGCGCGTGCACGTGTGTACTGGAAACAAGAGGAAATTGCACTGAAACTCCTCATTGTATCCCCCATGGGACCCCTTGACTGGAAGCTAGCACAGTGTAAAGGCTTGCTGGTGTGTGTGTGTGTGTGTGTGTGTGTGTGTGTGTGTGTGTGTCTCTCAGAGAAATTGTGAATGTGATTGCAGGAGGATTTCTAATTGCAGTTACCTAAACTGGGCAAAATGTGTCACCAAAATCTTCTAAACTGCTTCCAGAACATCGACTAACAGTTAAAACCCTGCACCAATCTCAGTTGCATTAACTCAATTAACGGCATGACGCAGTCACGCAGATCAGATATGGTGCCGATTCTCCAGTGAAAAGAAATAGTGCTAAACTCTATAAAATACCACAAACAATAAGTGAACACCGAGTTTCCGGGGAGTCTTATGGGATTAATATTGCTTTAGGTGGCTAGTTATTCGATAAGCTAGTTTTCCCATGTAACTATTTCCTCCACCCATATTGGTGGTCTACACAGTAGCAACAAAAAGATCAAGCCTAAACTAACAAACACAAGACAGATTTCTTAATATTGCTAGTGCTTAAGCTCAAAGCTGTAAAATGATCTGTTTGCCACCCCTACATAAACACACACAGACCGGTAGACAAACAAAACACCCTCCCCACACTGTTTGTCAAACCCACTCCAGTAGCAGCAGCAGATAATCTGTTCAAATTGACCGTGACGGTCATAAACACAGACAAGGATTCTGGTTAGGGCGTCACACTTAATCAAAAGATTTCAGATTGCACGTAACTCAGGTAACGATAAAACTTATTCAAACTTCGTATTTAGCCTTCACCTCGCCCTCGTCTCACAAGAGTTAACAACCAGAACAATTGTATAACCCATCACAGACATCCATCAGGCTCACAAAGGAACAATACAATCACAGAGGCCTGGACATTACATACAATTTGGCCAAAGACTGTAGCAAATAATCGCAATGAAAACCTGTATAACGTCATCTTTCCTCCCACAACAAATCATAGTAATCAATGATTATGACCATATTCATCAAAATATTGAAGATTATCACATCAGTCATAAGTCATAACCATGCAGTCCTAGTAATCCTGGCAGATTTTTTCATTGCATGAAATGTGGAGCGCTGTGTGTGAACACCAATTAACCCATCCCTGAGGTCAATATCCTCTGGGCCGCATGAGTGTTATGACCTGGTGTGCCGACATGCGCATTTTGTAGCGTGTCATACACACCCTGTACGGAACACACTCACACACACACACACACACACACACACACACACACACCTTGTATAACAATTAGCGTGTAAGACCTTTGCACCGTCATAAACGTAAAGGTACGGCGCCGCCGCGTGCTCCTCGGAGAGCTGGAATGTGGCCGTCAAAGCCTCCATAATGACAGTATAGCCTGTAAAACCTGACCTATGCCATTGTAGACGCAGGCCTGTGGAAATGCTTATCTCTTATTCAGCAGATGGACTAGCTGCGTGACAGCGAAAGGCCCAGGAGTTTCACTTTAGTTTGCTTTCATTTTGGATAGGGATGCCTTTATATCAAGTGTACGCAGCGGATGCAACGTTTCATGGTCAGGGTTCGGGGACATTGCACCCGTTGCCAAAGCTCTCTAGCAATATTTGAATATTTGAGCCTTGTCAGAGTACTATTGTACAGTATATGCACAAATGTAAAGGTTACCGCACTTGATGATGCGTGAGATGAGGGACAATGTTTTTCCAAATATTGACTTCATCTATCTGCCTTTTTGAACTGCAAGAGAGCCAAATAACCTTAATATTTAAGCGTTGACATATCCACATATTGGAACTAAAATCAAAACAAAGCTGATTATAATATTAGAGGTCAAAGAAGCCACAATTCAGTTAGAATGAAATCCAAGACTACGAGACACTTAAACATAGTAGTTACAAGTTAATCTGGTCTCATGTTCCTGCCGGAGGTGAGAAGATAGCACTATAGCTGCTGACATCACCAGGCACAGGTCAAAAGGTCAAGACTATCCAGATCACTGACTAAGAGCCTTCCTTCTCTCCATTGAATGCAACAATCACAGCGCCAAACACCATGGATTAAAAAACGCTGAATGGCCTTGATCTCTGGAGCGGATACGGGTTAAACCATTTAAGCCCAACATCGAAATTAAAAAAGAAAAAGTCTTCTAAATCATGACAGTTTTCTGAAAAACCCATGTTTCTATGTCAGTGGTACTCAAACATTTTCATGTCAAGGACCCCCAAGATTATATCTATTTGGCCATGGACCCCCCATAAGCAAAGATTTGAGTTAAAAACGTTCACTCTGAAAGAATATATATATTAAAACATTTGAGTCACATTTTCACGATTTTTCAAAAATAGCAGACCTACAAGTTCGTAGCGCGGCACAGAGCTTGTAGATCTGCTATTTTTCAATAACTGCAACATAATGCTTGAAACATCAAAAGGGGTTCCCGCCCAAAAAGGGTTAAACCAGATCACAGGATCAAAGAGGAAACTTCACTCACTATCTCACTAGATTTCACACCGATGGTGTAGGTGGGTGGGGTAGGGTGGGAGTATGGCCTATTGACCACATGAACACCATCTACACTGCAGCCACGACTTGATGTACAAGCTTGTGATGGCTTGCATTGCGAGCTTGTTGATAGACCAGTTTCGGTGGAGAGATTTGATGTAGGAGGAAAAAAACAGGGACTCCGGTGAACAGAGGGTTTAAATGGTTAAACACTTACGCCTTCTACTTTGTCGTACGATAATTGTTAGCTTGTAGATCAGCAACTAAATGTTTGTGAAATGGCTGTGCTTTGTGCGATTCCACTTCAGCTTTAGGAAGGATGCTATGCATTTGCCGGAAATCTCCAGCTTCAGAAAGCAAGTAAAACCCGCTATGTGGGAACCTGGAACCTGTATTGCATAATTAAAGCTGTGTTGCATAATATTCAGATTCTATGCCTTAGTTAGAAGATAGCACCTTTTCACTGGGTGTAACTGCTAAGTGAACTATTACAGTACGCGACCTATGGTCTACCCCAAAGAGAATGCCACCCAGTTCTGCTATCTGCATGCTTTCTGTTTCCCATAACTGAATGACTGAACATAGGCATAAATTCATGACCTGTAAATACTGTAAGGGTGTGGGACACACCACAGCAGGGGACGGAAGTTTAAACTTCATGACCCCATGTGAAAGCTGGAGTTTCCGTCTTTTGAAGGATGTGATGGTTTTGCAACCTATCAGTTCAAAAACCGCAAAAGTGAACAGGTTCCTGTTTCGGCACAATATGTAGAAAACTAAAGAGGATAGTCACAACGCACACAGCCTAGGAGTTTATCATGTTTAAGACTATATGACAGTGGTTTTCAAACTTTCAAAAGGGCAAGTCAAAATCTCCAGCCACAACTGTATTCATTTCCATGCAAAGTAGCCTCTAGCACATATATATATTAAACCGCTTTTTCTTACTTTCACAAATTTTGTAAAACAGCAAACATATTTGCAATGCATTGTGAGCTTGTAGATCTGCGATTATATATAAGAAAAAATTGAAATCGTGTATAATCATATGCCCAAAATAGAGACGCCAGGTTGAACAAAAAGGTAGAATTTGCATATTCATTGGGAAACGAATTTGCATAGCATTTTTTCATAGCTGAATATGTTGCAATAATACCAAGGTGCAAGGTTGTGCTGCTTAAATGTTACATCTTGTGTACAGTTACAGTACACGAGTAAAACTTATTCTTCCTCTGCTTCCTTCAGACAATGCAGCAGCATACCGTAGGTAATAATAATAATACAGTAAAAAATAGATATGTGGGCCAGCTGTCACAAAATCCCAAAGAACTCCCGGACACTATTGTGCATCGGCACACCTTTGGGAACCAGAGCTGTAAAGCATTTCAAAATCACATTCTGATGAGCCAGTTCTGACTAGATAGCTGAGGCAATCTTACTGAATCCTGCCTAGACATGTCACCACAAATGGTGGATTAACAATATGACTATATAAAGCAAAACATGTAAAGCCACTACAAAGAACTGAGCTGACGTTTTAATTGCAATTCATAAAAAATGGCTACCTAATATACTACTGTAGTGAAAACTTCACTAGCTTATTAAAAGAGGCATTTTACACAGGCACATTTTAGACAAAAGCGCACATTTTTTGGAAACCTTTGTAAGTGTACATAACCAGATACAACTCAGTCAAACCATACATGTTCTCTGAGATAAATGACATGGACATCTTGTCATCTTCACCTTCACGAGAGGCTGTCTGGCATCGAAGCCTAGTCCACAGTCACTCCCACCCTAGTGGATTTCTTATCAGACCAGCATGGGCCCAGCTGGTCTGTAAAGATTACAGAAAACAACCAGGGCTCCAAGAGTTCTGATGACTGGAATACTATAGTACAAGTTTAAAGGGGTATTTCACATTTGACTTTGAGTGCTTATGTTTCTAATTAAGATTGGATCAATTCTAATCTTGTATAAATCTTCCAATCTTCCATAAGTCTTCCATTTCAAAATGATGTTTATTAGAAAAGATAATGTATCATGAGAAAGTCAGATACACAAGGCCAAATTATAACTCCTTAACATCCAGGAGCCCAACACACACTGAATGAATATAATTATATTAAATAATGACAAAAATCCCTAACAGGTTAAAGAACTGCTGAATATCTTGCTTCCCTACTGGGTGGGTACAGGAACCCAACTCAGAGACAATGAGCATTAACATTTAAAGAAAACATTTTATAGCCCTGTGATATAAACCACTAACTTGTTAAAGAACTTCTGAACAATTCCCTAACGGGTAAGGTACAGCACAAGGCTTCAGCACTTGAGACAAGGGGGATACACTAGACTAGATAGCAGTGACATGTGATTTTTCTATTGGTGACAGCTTGGAGCATAACACTGTGGTCTCTCTGTGACCCCTTTTCCACCGGTTGGGAACCAGTTCAGTACAGAACCAGTTTTTAGTCCATGAGCCAGACCTCCAAAATGGGAACGTTAATATGAATTGAGTGGGCCTAATTTGCATATTTAACTGTAACTGTAATACAAATTATACAATACATCATTGTCTTTGTGTAAGTAATCAACTGGGCAAGTTTCATGGTGATGACAATATTAATTTAATATAGGTATATTTTGCACACTCAATTCATAATTATAGTTCCAATTTTGGAGCTCTGGCTCGTGGACTAAGAACCAAAAAGAACTGAACCGGTTCCCCCCCCAAAAAAGGGGCCACTGTGTAATGAGTGTTACCATCACTGTATAAGTGTCTATGGAGACTCAATTCACTGTATGTGTGTCGATGGCAGTGAATCTCAAACTTCTTTGGCTCAGGGCAGTGAGGGCACCCCTGTAAATCATTTTCATCCACGTGACGGCACCCATGAATTGCATTAGCTACTTTATAGCACCTTACATTTATGTCATCTTGCGACTTGTGGTACATCAATATAAAATATGTAAATTTGTCATAAGATACAGTTTGTCACAGCGAAAACTTGAGAGAATATCAGATTTCGGAGGACAGATTGAAAATAACTTTATACTGACTATTTGCGTGCGTGCGTGCGTGTCGAGGTTGTATGTGTGTCTATGGGAGACCAACTTCACGATACAGTATTTGTGTGTAGACTCTCTATAGAGACTTAATTTAACTGTATGCGTGTCTATGGAGATTTAGCTTCACTGTATTTGGAGACTAGCTTCACAGATGGCAGCAGGTCAATGTGTGCTCAGTGGCACATGTCTCATTAATTAGTGAGGAACACCTCTCAGCAACTCTGTTTCACACTTCAGTTGCGGACAAAAACATGCTCACCTGCACGATGCACGCGCGGCCTCACATGAGCAATGAGCACAAGACAGAGACACACGCCTACACAACATTAGCAACATCCTGTGGCGCACACGCGCACACATGCACAGACGCACACACACACGAAGTTAAGACATGCTGGCAAGCAAGACTGCTGACCAAATAAGGTTTGAATTAATTGCAAAGTTTCACGATTACATATGATCGTGAACCTTTGCAATTAATTCAAACCTTATTTGGTCAGCAGTCATTGTATCCATAATTAATTTGTGCAGCCCTAGCTCTGTTGTTCCTTTTCCATTCCCCCAGAGACTGCTGCCTTCCTATGCTCTGTTGCATATAAATCTCCCCACACGTCTAACCAAGATGGGACAGTGTCTTAACTTCCTGTGTGCGTGTGTGTGTGTGTGTGTGTGTGTGTGTGTGTGTGTGTACGTAAAGAGAAAGCAAAGGGCTATGCTGTCCAGACAACCTCCTGTCTGTTGCTGTATACAGTAGCTCAACAAACATCAACTATGTAACATGAAACTGCATACAGTGCATTAGCACCTATTCTCTTCGGATGCCGTTTCCTGACGGTTGCAAGGCGATGCTGCCGGTCAACACAGTGAACTTGAATGGCACCAATACAAACAAGTTCACGCACACAACACAAGAAGGGCTGACAGGACAAAGATACATTTTCACTGAATCCAAATGATGTGTGACCAAATGTATGTTTGTAATGAAGATATTGAAAAATCTCAATGTCATGATGTACACAGAAAAGTCCATGTTCTTTTAACTCATATGGGCCCATTTTTAGTTTTTTACAGTACATTTAAAAGCCTTATGTACTGTATAACATGTCATTTGTGTTACACTCAGGATTGTGCAGTGTATTGACAGTCAGGCTACAATATGTGTGACACTGATTGGATGTGTTCCAGTGTGACCCGTTCACTTCCATCACTGACACACTGCGGGCGACTGCCATACTGGGACCTCGTGACACAGAAAGCCTAAGAATGTCAACAACATCCTGTGCGTGCACAAATGCGCGCGTGCGTCCATCCGTCTGCGTGTGTGTGTGCGTGTGTGTGTGTGTGTGTGTGTGTGTGTGACTGTGTGTGTGCATGCATGCGTGCGTGTGTCATAACACACCATGTGGCCACACATTCAAAGTCACATCTACAAAAGGGAGCATGCTGGACCCGTCCTGCCTTGTTTATTATGTATAATCATGGGCATAGAAGCTCCACAACAATTCAAGTCCTGCTGCCCACAACAATATACTGTGAGCTGGCCAGTGGCCACACTCCATATACTGTACATCAAAGGGACAGTTTGATGGCTTCAGACAAGGAGCCGCCTGCGAGGAATCTTACTTAATGGAGGTAACACGAATGACGTGAAGTGACGGTGCACATTTAACAGTTACTGTATGAAAGTCGAGAAGGCTCATTTGAAAACCTAAAACAAAAACAGACTTCTGGTTAATGCTTCATTTATTCTTACAGAAAGCTGAAATGGTCCAGCTAAAAACTGTCCGCTGTGGCCACATGCCCACCAAAACAAACACTTTGTCACAAACCCTTTTATACTGTGTCTTAAATGAGATACACATTATTGCAAGACAGCATTGCATGTGTGGTAGTTTCAGCCTGAGCCCACACAGATTGTGATTTAAGATATTATTAGAGGGAAGGGCACATGCACGCACACACACACACACACACACACACACACACACACACGTGTGAGGTGTCATGCTTCCATTGCATTGACTTTGAGGACGGTCAATGACCCTTAGTTTAGACAGACTGCTAACAGAACTGAACTCAACCAAATCCAGTGTGGTCTGTTCTCTGAGGAGTATCTCAAAAAGACATGTTGAGTCTACTTTTTGTTAAGTGGACTGGAAAGGTCAAGGGTCACTTTATTTTTCTTTAACCACAAACCACATTAACCCTAGTGGTGATCCCGATAGGCTATTTTGTAATAGCCTTGGTATAAAATAGGGCTTAAGTGGGTATAGGTAAGCCGCAACTCCTGCGGAGATCATGATGTCTGCATGATTTCTGCCTTTTCATCACATGGTATGCCTCTAACAAACATTCAGAAAGGATTATCACTGTGCATCTTGGAGCATTTCTACATAGTTAGCCACTTGACCGATTCCCAAGGGCCCCCTGCTGCTTTCCTATCAGAAGGGATGCTATAGGGTTCAAGCCGGGTTTGAAGGCCAGTCATAGACATAAAAGAGCCTTGCATTGACTGAGGAGAAAGGGTGGGAGCAGGATGGATTAAAGACGAGGCCATGGTGGATAAAGAACTTGAATGGTGGACAGGAAAAAAAACATCCCAGATTCACTACTTGAGGCCCTGCCCTGTCCCTCCCACAGACAAGCTGATTAGTTCTGAGGCTCTGGGAGACGTCGACTCAAGAGTAGTCTCCTCTGTGTCTGCCTACGATTTCCTCTACTCTGTCAGCTTGCCTCCACCTTCTTCCTCCATGTTGCCATAACACTTAATCTACAATGGCCCTGACAACTGCAGGTGTGGACCAGTCTGTCCTCCTCCACAGGCTAAGATAGGCAAGCCCGGGGCCAGTTGAATGGCCAAAGCAATGCAGCGGGCGTGTTAAGCGGAAGTTTCTTAATAAAAGCACTCACAGGGATGGGATTGCTATAGTCACTGAAGTGGAATGTTCCTCAGGACATTTAATCCAAACAAAAGTTATTCTTAACGTTGTCCCTTTAAGACAACATGGGCATGTTTTGATTAACCGCGGTTGTAATGGACAGAAGATGACGAGATTAAAACCTGACCAACACATGAACAAGTGGATTCTGATTCATCTGATCAATGCTCTCTTTCTCTGTACTTTATTTTAATGCCACCATATTGTCAAATTCAGGTGGTGTATTATGTGAAACGGACAGCCCCGTTTAGGCGTGTCCGTTTCCCCTCCAGGTTGTCAATAGGTGGAGGATGTCTCACATACAGTACAGGTTTAATTTAATTGTTTCACTTAGCTTAACGATTGAACCCTATTCTGGGTTGAAGTTGAACAGTCCATGAAAATCCAACAAAAATCATACACAGTAGAAACTAAAAACTTGATAATTGATCATTTAACTCAAGTTACTTTAATGTAATCAAATGAACAACTTATACACTTTGAGTAAAAGATGTTCTTGAGAGCCAGTCTGTATCCCAACTTCCTCACCACACCCCCAAGCCACCCCATGTGCATCTTCTGACCAGTATATCACACACACACTATCCAATACAAACAAAATAGTCCAAATAAGGTGGACTCCAGTTAAAAGGCGAGCTTGTTCTGCTCGACGCAGGCCTCTCGGTCAAGCATCACTTGTTCCACTGAGGCCCCCGGTGACGATGTGCTCGCAGTCAAAGACGCTCACTGTGCTCTGCTGTGCACAGCAGACAGAGCCAGCTCGCGGGGAGACTGCAGGTTAAAAATGTGCTTCTCTCTCCCCAAGGTGGAGAGAGACCGCAGCTGATGTTCTGAGAAACACTGGTGGCTGGTTGTGCCTTCACTGCTCCGACTGAGAAACATGGCTTGAGACATTAGGAAAAGCAATTTAATCCATATGGTGTGATTCTGTGATGCTCACAGTGCATTGCAAACTTGCAGATCTTCTATGTTTGGCAAAATGTTCCCCCCCAGAATATGGATGCTGGGGTTCCGGTTCAGGTGGTTAATGGAAATATGAATAATAGAGCTACAGTTAAATATAAGACGGTGAGTGACTAATGGGCTACTCAAACAGGTGCAGTTAACTCTCCAGGTGGGTGGGTCAGGGGTGGCAAACATCTGAAACATTACCAATAACTTATAGTGGTGGAATACACTCAGTACTGTAACGAGGTGCATTTACTTTAATTGAGTATTTCCATTATTTGATACTGTAGACTTCTAGTTCTACACCACTATATATATATATATATATATATATAAATATATATATAAATATATAAATATATATATAAATATATATATATATATATATATCTCAGAATAATAGGACTTTGTAAATTAAGCTACCCAGCAGCATATTAAGTAATTGAAATCAGCCCCACCTTTACCAGCTGCAACATTAAAGTAATTTAACACAATTACATTAACTGAGACTTTGTGAAACATTATTATAGATTAAGCTACCCAGCAGGCCCACAGTAATTAAATCCAGCCCCACCTTTACCAGCTGCAACATTAATGGGACCATTCATGTATTACTAATAACATTAAATAATAATATGATTGTGAAATGGGCCTTTACTGCATGAGTGAAGAAATAATAGATCTGCATATATCTATTGCATGCATGCTACTCCATGCTACAGATAGCATACTTTTGTACTCTTATACTCATAAGACACTACTAAATCAAACTATTAGTAGGCCTATGCCTACTTCCTCCCCCACCACTGCAGTGCACTGCTTGTCTGCTTCTTACAACCTGTTGTTCTGGGTGGCCTGGACTCTGACCACTGACCAGCGGCATAATCAAGGGTTTAGTACTACGGTCGTAAAAACGTGTGGGTGTTCGGAGTGGGCTAATCTCTCTCTGACTGACTGGAACCACTACCACTTGCTTCTCAAAAGACTTCACTGAACAAAGTGGACAACGTTAAGGGTGGCAAAGATCTCCAGGAGTGAGATACTAGGACGCCAATGCTTCTAGGAGCCTTAATTGGATCAAGACTGCCATAGATGTGTATTTGATCGATTTTATCATTTTTACATTTGCATATCTAAGTAATATATTCAGACTCGATTATATACGATGATATTGATAGTCTTTTTCGCTTGGCTATACTTCTATGACACACACAACATAGTCGCAAAATGACGCAGTGTCAGGGACAGACAGCACAGCAGGTGCAAGCTAGTGCGAAATGTAAATTACAGGTTACAATTCTAGTTGGTATGTCTACTTGGAGAATAAACCACACACTGAGATCAATCCTGTTCATAACTCTGAGACAGACCGTGTAGGCTACAAATGGACCCTTCTTGTACACTCTCGGAGTTTAAAGTGTGCGTTATGAATCTGTAGCTTAGCTGCTTACCTTGTACACTTTTCCAAAAGCCCCATCGCCCAGCTCGCCAACGATCTCCCATAAGTCGTTTGGATTGATATCCCGATGGACGTGCTCATATTGCTTCACCTTCTTCTTGATGTCAAGAGAAGGCAGGCGAAGGATTTTGCTAAATCTAGCAAACGCCATCGATTGCGATTTATCGATTACAAAAATCCTAGGGAAATAAAAAAAATAAGCTCTACACACAAATCTAGAAAAAAAAACAAGACGCGCGCGTCCTGACGCGCAGCCACTACAACACTTGCCTACCCAATGTGCGCGGAATTATGTCTCGCGTCCTTGCAGAAAAGAAAACACTGTAAATGAGCTTCGAATCGGTTAGTCCACGCCGTCCATTCCTTCCAGTGCTGCTGTGAGCTCCGAGATCAAAAATAATATTGTCATTCACGTAGTATTGCGGCGCCGCTGCTAACGCTGGACGCACGAAGTCCACCTGCCTCCAGGAACACGGCGAATAATCATTAGTGGGAGAGAGAGTCAGAGAGAGCCTCTGCAACTTGTTGCTACACAGTTCACTTCTCTGTAAGCCCCACCCTGTGGCCAAAACGGCCCTCCCACGGTCGTCATGGAAATGTAGTTCTTCTATCGGCTTTACTACTGTGAACAGTGTGAAAAGGAACTTCATATCCGGGTTGCGTGAACTGAATTTAGTGTGTGTGTGTGTGTGTGTGTGTGTGTGTGTGTGTGTGTGTGTGTGTGTGTGTGTGTGTGTGTGTGTGTGTGTGTGTGTGTGTGTGTGTGTGTGTGTGTGTGTGTGTGTGTGTGTGTGTGTGTGTGTGGCTTCTCCTTCTCTGAAGACTGACTCTGTTATGTTGTTGTTTTCGTTTTGTCTACCGGTATTAGAATACACAGGTGAGTCAAAATGTAGCCAGTTTATTTTTAGACGCGCACGTACGCATGCACGCACGCAATAGAGCTTAATAAAACAATTTAAATGTTACTTTAATGTGGACTACATTCCACATGAAGTATCAGGGTGAGGCTCCGCTTCACTCATCTTCATAATGTTATTATGAATAATAATATGTCAAATAAAGTCTAGTATGCCTGGCAACTATTTATCTAGCTCTATAGCACCACCTAGTGGCAAAACAAAATAGATTTATCTAAAATCCATTTATTGATTGATTTATTGATTGATTGACATTTGTATTTCACAGTATGTATGTACTACTAACTGAGTAGCCTACTATAGACGAATAACAGTTTAAGTCCACATTTTATTCTGACCCCTTCACGAAAAGGTCTCGTTGTCCTGACCCCTATATGTAGAATGGGTACATTTCAAACGAAAAACATGATTCTGATTCACTGTACTCTCTAGTGAGGAGTGCATGTTATGAATATGATATGAAGGTTTCAGCATGATAATTACATTTATACAGGTTTTAGTGCTAACGCAGACATATCTGATCTCAGGCAACCTGTACAGATCATTGTCCTCAGCATTACATTTTTCAGTTTTTTCTGCTATAATTATGTAAACGTTTCCAAATGTACATTTCTGTTCTAATAGAGAACAACCTGGGACAGACATAATGCTTCCTCAAGTTACTGTAAGATGCATGCACAAATTGATTGATTGATTTATTGATTGAAGTATTTATTAACAGTTTGCAGAATTACATTAGGCTACTATTCAAGCAAGTGGCCTGCAGCATTTCCCAGGGCGTCATGACATTTGAATGATAGTTTTATCTGATGTAGTTAGCTGTTGCAACGCATGCTAAAATAGTTCAAAGGCTAATGCTATAATAGATAAATGCATATATATTGGGGGGGGGGGGGGGGGGGTTTCAGCTCGAGGCATTGATTTCAAAGTGACACAGACAAGCAAAACATCAACATAAGGGGACTGTGCTTTTGAAGACATCTATTTGGGTGCATCTCTTCAACTATAGTGACAACAATATTGGAGCACAAAATAGGACTCAACAGGTCCCAACCTGGTGATGACACCTTAACTGTTCTGCTATGTTTGCTGTCATGGCTTCTCACAAGTTACTGAGACATGGTCCCCACATTCCATGTTCCTACCGTGATTATTCTGATGAATACTAGTGGTAAGAAGAAGTATTGTGCCATTCATTAAAATGCAATTCAATGTAGGAGAGGTTTTATAGAACATCTCAAATGTTTTAACAAATATCTTTTACAGTGAAGTCAAACAAAAAACTCAACTCACTACACTAATGATTATATTTCAGAAACTGATTCCCTGGGAAATACATAGCATATTTCCAAATTATGGCAGACACATCAAAGAAATATTATCCAAATATCAACACAATGTCAACTACACTTGATAAGAAGAAAGGGTAACTCAGAGAAGGTGTCCTCATTTGAGCAAAATCCAGTTTTCTGCCTATATGAGTGTAGTGTTCTGAACTCTGGGTTACATGTTCATGTGTGTCCATGCGATCTGTTCTGTCCCCTGACAATTAAAGCTAGATGTTAAACCAAAGGGCCAGTCCACTGTACCACTGTCCTCTCCACTGAGGTCACAAACAATACTCAATCACAATATAGGTCACAAACATTCAATTTGACAACAAGACTAACAACAAGAACTAAATCTTGTTTCCTGATAAGTGATAACACACACAATGAACACTTTAAGTGCAACTCCAGGTTAAGTAATAGGCCACCAGATGTCACCCTTGTGTCCTTTTAAGTTTATTTTCACCTGTCTTGTCATGATGACTGTAAATGTATTTGTACTCCTGGGTTGGAGACAGTTAGCATTGAGTCATTGATATTCATTTTATAGGGGCGGCAACATATATATATATATCATCTAAGTCAGTTGAACCACTTTAAACATAAAAATGCATTGACTATTGTAAATAGTTTTTCACCATTTTACCAAAAAGCTATAATTTGGCACAGTTTTCACAACCTTCACTTCATGTACCTAATCGCTTGACACTATTTGGTATACTTCACTCTCCAAACACATGTTCGGTTGTTGCACACTTCTCACATAAAGTCTCAAAGCATCAACCTAGTGAACTTAATTACAACCAGTGTTGTTAAAGATTATTAATCCCTGCCAAAAGTACCTAGTTACTTATTACTTTACCTAATACTTTTTTTCTCGCCCCCATTAATTGAGAGAAAATACTGGAATAAAAAACACAAAAGACAAAAAAGCTATAGCCTATTGTTTTGATACATTTTGTGTAAAATAACAAAAAGTTACAAGGATATTGGAAATTATGTTTATTTACTGTAAGATGGTTAAATTATACCCTTTTAAGCACACATGCATTGAAATGCAAAACATTCCAGTTACTTTAAGTTGGAAACAATGCATTAAAATTATTAAAGGTGCAGTAAAACAGAACAAAACCTTTTTTGTTTTAACATAAAACTATCACTTACTGTACACTACATCTAATGCATTCCAAAGGTGAGAGAATAACAAGTCAAGTGAGAGATAACATGTATCAGGTGTAGAATTAATGCAGCATCCTGAATCTCTCAAGCTTCCTCTCTGTCTCTCTTTCTTCTTTCTATTTTCTCCTGCAGAGAGCATGTCATTTCCCGTATCTAGCAGGTGGGCGCTCCAAAGCTGCACAATCAGCGACTGTGAACACCAGGTCCTACAAACAGAGACAAGAGATGAGTGTGTGTGTGTGTGTGTGTGTGTGTGTGTGTGTGTGTGTGTGTGTGTGTGTGTGTGTGTGTGTGTGTGTGTGTGTGTGTGCACGCGCGCGAGTGCGTGCGTGCAAAGGTCTTTCTTGCTGAACCCGCTAAACCCGACTTTTTTCCGATCGTATTTTCCTGCGGAACACACTAAACCCGTCTTTTGTTTTATATGTTTAATTTGCCGTTTTTTGATAACTTTTAAGACGTGGATTCCCTCGGACAGAGTGACAAATATGACGCGTTCGGATGACGTAACTGGAAATCGAAACTTATCATTGGCTTGCTAGGGCGTATGGGAAACTGAGGCGCAATGCAAAGTCTATAGTCAAATTCCAATACCCAAATCCAATACACTTGGTCATCCAGCATGGTGGTGTTACGGTGAAATTGGTGACCTGCTGAAATATGTGACAATCGTGTAGACAATCACATAATGTCATGTAAGTTGTTCGAAGTCCACAAGATGGTCACATATTTCAGCAGGCCGCCAATTTCACCCTAACACCGCCATGCTGGAGTCATCGAGTGTGAGTGAGCGAGTGGCCGAGATTTTGGGTATTAGAATTTGGCTTATGGGAGACCAGGCTCCGCCTGCGCTTCCCTCTTCCTATCTGCTTTTGAAAACGGCGCGATACTTCATCAAAGGTTAGTGAAAAACTCTGCAGGGAAACAATGTTTATTATGGACCACTTAATATGGTTCACCATACAAGCTCACTGCGACAACGTTGTGAGCGTTTCTGCACAATAACAGAGAACAGAAAAGACACCAGTATAGAGCCCATATAATGTACACTTAATATGGTTCACCATATTAAGTGCTTGTTGACCTGCGAAATCCTTCCCCACAATAAGGATGCTGAGGTTTAAGGCCCTCATTTATCAATCGAGTGTAAAATCTGCCACAGATTCGAGTGCAGGTTTCGTAGTACACCCACGTCGCCACGGCATTTATAAAGTGATCGCAAACAGCTGATCCTTCCTTAATTTCGTTCTGACGTTAATAAATGTGACGGCTGAAATCTATCTGGCACGCCCTATGAAATCAAGCCTCGCCCTCGTTTTTGCGACCTGAAAACGGCAATACGTTTCCTGAAACCATGGTTACATGGACTTGCTGCCCCAGCTCTCTCATACACACACAGACGCACGCACGCACACGCAACTTGCAACTTGTTGTATCTTAAATAAATAAACCTGCATGAATTAAATAAAGTTGTAGGTCTGTTTCTCCTCTCGCTTCGCTTCCCCCTTGCTGCCCGCCTCACCCCCCCCCGCACGCACGCTGACGCACATATCGCAATTTGCAAGCAACTGTCACTGTATGTTGTTAGTTGTACAGTTATATTAAATTATTAAAGTATTTTTAATTTAATATACAACAAGATCTATTAGTGAACGAAAACCTGAACCTGTGAACCATGAATTAAATAACAAATAGGCGCGCGCGCGCACACACACACACACACACACACACACACACGCTGCTGTTTTGCATAGGTGCTGCTCCTCGATCCTGTCCTGTCTGCCTGTCTGTCTGTCCGTGACACCGTGATCAACTGACCATGCACGTTCGACAGTCTATTTAGATTGCCTCACAGTCGCTGCAGTGGATAGGCTGTCAACTCAACTCAACTGTCAATATATGAATGTGCAGCTAAAACCGTAGCCCATGTGGCTGGCACTGGAGGAGTGGTGGTGGTGGGCTGGCTGGGTAGCCTACATCTCCGATGCGGTTCCCACTTGCGCTGGCGGTACATTTGGCATTCGAGCGACGCGTCGGGTTTATTAAACGAGGAGGAGATTGCACATGTAACTCCAGAAAGACATCGGCCTACTGTAGATTAGGCTACAGTATATAGGCTACCCATGCATGTTGGGACTCTCCGCAGCTGCAGGCAGCACTGCACGTAGGCTATACTTTCCAACGTCATGGAAATATTCCAGCACAGACAGCCCAAATCCTCGCATGTATGCGCTCATGCAAAACACTGTTTAAATGGCTTAAATCAAGTGCGATTTTAATTGTAAAGTTGGAAAGCTCCTATAAATTTAATATGACACAAAGACACATCTTGTAGGTCCATTCCTTTTTTCTTTTTCTTTTTTTACATGTAGCCCATATACATACAGTTTTATATTAACATTTTAGGAGTGAATACATATGTTTCGATGCCTTTGGCAGCCTCTCAGCTGGTCAAACAATGCTGCTCCGCCGTTCTGCGGAGAAAAACATGCGTACGCCAGCTGAGGAGCAAACGTGGATTTTCAACGTTGTCACGTTCAATTTCAAGCTTTGGCGGAAATGGTAAATGTCAAAAATGTCGGTAATTTCGGCGTGCACCCATATTTTGGCGTACGCACGGTTGATAAATGAGGGCCCTAAGTGTTTAAGCTTCCAAAAAAAAAAAGACAACTCAAGTAAAGTAGAGCTTATTTAAGTACAGTACTCAAGTAAATGTACTCAGTTGCCGATCAGCAATGCTTACCCCGTGACACTTCTGGGACATGATGATGTAGAGCTGTCGGACAGTGACGCCCAACCTCCTGACCTCCCTGGTGTAAGAACAGCGTCTTGCTCGCAGGCCGTCCACCATGGAGATGTAGGTCCTCATCTTCACCATGATGCACTCATTCTGGAAGCGGCAAGCACAATTAACCTTGTATCTGGGTATCAAGGCTATTGCAGTTTTGTGTGTTTGTTAGTTTAGTTTTTGGTTATTGAATATATACATATTAATTTTTTGTTCAGTTTACATAACGGTAGATGGATAGATACCTTTATTTCAGGCACCAGAGACAGCACAGCAGTAAAACGTTACAGATACAGGGCATAGAAGTACAGAAGAGTAACATTTTTTGTTTGAGTGTTTTATTGAAATATGGATTAAGCAAGATTCAACAAGGTAAGACAATAGCAGATTGACCATCTCACAATTAATGATTGTGAGCTTTTAGATCTGCTGTTTTAGCTACTTTTGAATTTTTTTGACAATGTCTAAAAGTGTCTAAACATTTTCTCTTTGACTTTAGTTCTGAACACTTTGATTTAATTATCACTTTTTTGTAAAACCAGCTTTTATTTGTATTTCAGTTAACTCAACAAAGTTTAGGAAAAACAGTTTGCGCTCTTGTCTAAGGAATAAAGGTTTTCCAGTCAGGAGAGTAAGCCAAACAAAAGACAAAGAAGACAAGAAGGAATGCTCACACACACCGACATAACAAAAGGAATGTCCACAGTGGTTTGGCAGATGCAAAAAATACATGTTTGCATCTTCCAAACCTCTGTGGACATTATTTTGTTTATGTTGATGTGCGAGCATCCCTTTTGTCTTCTTATTACAGTTAACTAAATTGTTTTTCCAAACAATTTTTTCTAGATATAATTATTTAGTTAGTTTTAGTTAACTGTACTACTATATTGTATACTGCACTGGACAGTGTATTCACTGTCCGTTTTGTCAGACCATATCTTCACAAAGCACCAACAATAAGTCTGTTTTGAAAGATAGATAGAATAGATAGAAACAGTTAATTTGCATTTAACTCCTGTGCTCAATCAAAGTCAGATCAAATGATATGGATTATTATCACATTGCTTAAATCCATACACACTGTCATGCTATATTGTGTTTTAACCTTTTGGATTTGAATGTGTGCAGGTACACTTGTACGTATTGTAAGTATTTCAATCAATCAGTCAATGTAGCATAATATTTGAATAGGCCTACATCATATTTGTTTCTTCTTTTAATACACTATACAATTTCGTTCATCTGAAAGACTTCAATGTCAAGTTGAGCTGTTAACAAGTTAACAACAAGTTGAGTTGTTACATCTTGTGTAGGCTACAGCTACTGTGCATGAGACAAAAAAATCATATGAAGACAAACTCAAGCTTCATCTCAAAATTAAATTTACAGAAATGTATAATCTCTTGTTCACTAGCCTATGACCTGACAGATATGTTTTAGAGTCATGATACTTACATGGACATCTATGTAGAGATCTGGTATGCTTGCCATGCAGTGGCTCTGGGAAATGAAACAATATTTAATTTAAAACAAACAAAACTTTCATGCTGACAAGACAATACTCTAACAGTAGAGTCTACTGTATAGTATAGCCTACTCCAAGTAACTGTTTCCTACTCTCAGACAAACATTTGCCGGAGAAAGACTTTTTTTCTTCTCAAAATAGGCAAACATTCTGGTAAAATAGATATGCTCTGATAACCTAACTGGTTAAGTATCTTTTTGGTACAGGTGAAATTAGCCATGTTCATGTGCATTTTTGTCCATAAAATCTTAATTAATAATAATTATTATTATTATTTCTGACTTACGGTTTGCGGGTCCCTCTTTAACCAAGCTGCTTGTTCCACGAGTTCTCTCGCCATGGTGAGCACCTTGGTGTAGCATGTGGGGGGGCTATATGGGTAACCCAGTGCCACAGGTGCCAATGACAGAAACAACAGCCAGGGGTGTAAGAAAGCCATGGTGACTGACTGACTGACTGACTGACAGTTACAGAAATATCAAAAACACCCAGTCTGGACTGGAGTGGGATATGGTTTTATAATTATGGTACAAAGCGCAGCCACAAGCACGCACACGCGTTACACACACACACACACACGCCCGTTACACACACACACACACACACACACACACACACACACTGTATAACGCACGCGCATTATATACACATATATACATACACACACGCACACACACACTCAGACCTGGACATATAAAATAAATAAATGTGCACTCTGACTCAACGCATGACACACAGCGATCAAAACAGGTTCAAACATGACGTGTCTGACGTGATTAAGCAATTGCACAAAAATGCCAGTCTTTGTGTCTTCATGCATGCATGCATGCGTGTTGTGTGTGCAATAAACTGTGCTTGCTGTAACAGTAGGCATAGAGTAGGCAAAAGATTAGTTAACAGAAGCAAGCTTTTGATCGGTGACAGTACAGCTGTTGACAAAATGGACAAAGCCTTATATCTTTTAATGCTGCATTTTTAAAAAGGCATTTTAACTTTTAATAAAGCATTGCCTAGAGGTCAAGTGTCTTCAACAGGGGGGCCTTACAGGGGGGGTGCCAAATGTTTGTGTCGAAGGAGGAATCTACCACGCAGGCATTGAACTCTGCTGAACCATCTACGTAAACTATGAAGAAGTGGGGCTTGGCAGAGAGCACAGCATGCGAGCGCGGCGAGCCTGAGCAGACTGCCGAACACATAATCACCACCTGTTCCATGCACAGACCACCTTCCGAGGTCGGCCTCTTCCCAGTGGGACCAGAGACCAGGTCACACGACACTGAGTTGGACATTTTGATGAGGACGATAGACGAAAGAAGAGAACACCACACAACACAACATTTTGAAATGTTAGGCCCATATAAAACAAAATGTGAACTTACATTTTTTATTGGGCTGCTTATTTTTTTAAACCCCACTGAAAAGCAGCATCCATAGCTTTAGTACTGTTGGTCAGGATGACAAATTAACGTATCATTTCTGCAGATAAAATAAGATATTATATTACTGTTATAAGAATAAATCAAGCTACTGTAGGTTGGAACATTCTACTATGATATCTGATAAAGAAGTGATAAAATGGGCAAAAGGTTTCAGTTTGCATATGTTTTCTCAAACGTCTGCAGATTAACTTTGGGATGTGCTTGCCCAGCTCTCCGTTTTCTAAGGCCTGACACGTGCACAACAGATTGATGTATAGCTGATGCATGAGACTTATTGACTGATGCAAGCTCGCAATGCATTTCCAATGGGAGTCACATGGTATGAGGGGGAGGGGGGGGGGGGGCAGTCGAAACACAGCCGAAAGCCGTACAACACAAATGTTGTGTCAAACCATGTGATGCGAAGGTGTGAGTCAGGCCTAAGAGCTATACCTTTCTAAGTGCTTCATCTCACCCATTCCTTCCACTAGTCACTAGTGCACTAGTCACTAGTGCAATTTATACCCACAAGATCTCACAGAGCCCACTTCCACCTATAGCTCCTCCAGTCCTTTTTATGCTCGTCTGATCTTATCAATGTCATTGTTCAATGACATTGTTGCTGCTTAGTGCTTGCTCTATTATTACCCAAGGAGGGGAGGGCGGGTTGAGTTTGAGTTCCCTCAGACATATTCTGCTTGAATATTGCAGTTAAATTACTGTTTTAAGATACAAGTATAGAATGTTTATTAGGGCGAAAGTGGTCTTGACAGAAAGCACATTTCCGTATGAATGCATCAGAACCACTTTTAGTAATGTGCATGAGTTGTTGGCACCTGGAACCTACAACTTGAATAGAGGCCATTTGAACACTTCAATCACAAACCAAGTTACAATATTGTACATAAATAAGCATTGAATTATGATGTTTAACACTTTGAATTGACTTTAATGTGCCATTATATTTACACTTGCCTTGCCTTGTGATGATTGGCAGCCAGGAGGCTGCTGTGAAGGCCAAGGCCATGGATCTAAAATCTGAAGCCACAGCTGGTTGGAGCCCACAGCTCAGTGGCATCGCTCGCATGCGCACGCACACACACACACACACACACACACACACACACACACACACACACACACACACACACACAATAGAGATAGAGGCACACACTGTGAGGCACACACGCACTGTGACGAACACACACACTGACACAATTGCTGCCAATTTGACATGGTTTTATGTATAGCATTAAGCTGCCCTGAGACCAGCATTCAAAAGCTGCCCTCAGAGTAGCAATTTAACATTAGGGTATGTATATCATTTACATATTACATATATTAATTATTAACCTAAGGACCCAGGCCAAATGCCATTGCGCAGTAGCCTACACCTGCAACAAGTCTATGCGTGGCATGTGGAACTATATCGTGCTGTATTTTGCACAACGCGCTGCATGTGGACGCAACACTTGGAGCTTGTAGATCCACGGCTTGCCAAGCCGTGTATATCCACAAATATCCCAAGCCGTGTATATATCCACGTTCCACGACATTACCTAAACATGAGAGATGTGCAATAAGCCATATATGCGCACGCACGATGATTCTATTCACACCTCTCTCTCTCTCTCTCTCTCTCTCTGCACCCTCTCTCTCTCTCTCTCTCTCTCTCTCTCCTCACATGACCATGACCATGAAATGGAAAGCAAAATACAGCACGATATAGTTTCACATGCCACGGCCCACGGGCACGCATAGACTTGTTGGTGTAGGCTACTGCGCAATGGCATTATACAGCATGGCCATGGCAGTGTATTTCGACACTTTGTCCACAAGGTGGCGACTATTTCATAGATTTACTTGGCTCATTTATTTACCTCCCTCGGGATTCTACTGAATCATCCTAAAAAATAACAATTATATTACATAATGTATTAAAAAATGCCTCTTTCCTTATTTCTTATTTCTTTCTTATCTAACAAACGCTAGGGATTGGCCTAGTTTTATAAGGTGGAGGAAATCCCTGTGTGTTCCCCCCTCTCCCTCCCGGCCTCCCCTAATATGGATGGATGGCCATGGCCCCAAGTGAGATTGTGTTGTCATTGACTCGTTATTATGCCAAGGAACTACGGAAGGGTG
Source organism: Protomyctophum bolini (assembly GCF_963924005.1). Lineage (NCBI taxonomy): Eukaryota > Metazoa > Chordata > Actinopteri > Myctophiformes > Myctophidae > Protomyctophum > Protomyctophum bolini. The sequence goes on along the minus strand of NC_137874.1, from coordinate 10,524,390 downwards.
CAGAGTGTGTGTGCTGTAAGCACTATATGGTTCATATCATACAATCAGCTCAGCTCTTGTCACCTTGGCCCGTTAATTAGGACAATATTGTTCTCCACGTGACACCTACATTACATGCATCAACAACTATATAGGGAAATTGAGAATCTGGTTGGGAACGTGTAGCCTAATAGCCTAAATTAGATAAAGGCTAGATGTAGGCCTATATAGCCTATGATTAAAGAGGTCTATAGCCTACATATCATGTCTTACCTTTTTTTCTTCTTTTTTGCTTGGCTGTAGAATAAATGTGCGTTTGTTGTCATATCAGTTATCACACAGATGTACAAAAAAATGGGCTGGCTAGGCTATATATTATATGATACGTAGGCGTAGGTCTTATAGGCATATTGACGATAAAAAACAGAAAATCTGATTACAAAAGATAGACGTTTTGTGTGGTAGGATAGGATATGCCGCGGCAGTATGCAGGCTGCCTGGAGGTCACTATAGCTCAGTCCGTTCGAGCTCCTGCTCCTCTGTGCTGTTGATCGTTAAGACCCTGCAGTTTGTGAAAATGTCATAATTTGTGTTGGTCATTGTTGTTCTGTGGGAGCAAAGGGGATTCCCGTGTCCCACTTTATCATTGTAAATCGATCGCCGCATAATAATAGCCAGTCATTAGCTATAGCCTACCGGCGTCTCGTCCGTTCAAACGGCATATTGGCACTGGCAGGTGTCCCGATCAAAATCCCGATGCGGCGTGTTGCCTATAGGCTACGCAGCAACGGGATAGTGCTATCTGCAGCGCAGCCCCCCTGCCCGTCCCTAAACGGGGCTGTAGGAGGAACGCTCTCTTCACTGCGATTCGATTCAAAATTCAAAGGTAAGTGCCCATATCCATCTATCTGTCTGGCATGCAGTGCAGGGGTAGGGTAGTGCAGGGGTAGCTATACTTAAGTTTCTATGCAGTGCATGTTGACTCAAAACGGAATGTCCTGTGCAGGAGCACTGCGGTCTGCGGATCCCATCCAAGCACAAACATTTCGCAGTCCAGAGTAGTTTTTGAATAGCCTATAACAACATTAAACGTTAGCGATCATTCATTGGGCTATTCAAACTGATGATGAACATGAAAAGCATAGCTATTGATACCGAGGATTCTGTTTCAACGGCACGTCTTTCAAGTTTGCTATAGGACGAAGTGTTGTGTATGTGTCGGCATCTCACTTTCATCTCACTCTCAACATGCCTCATTTCAGTCATTTGTGACACGTAATTGCTTTGTGTGAGTAACGAAGTTTAGTTAAGCTATTAGGCTAAAGCCTTAAACTCGAGTAAATTGACAACAAGACCTGTACATGCCTCTCAGATATTGCAGTATAGCTAGTAGGCTAGTTTAGGGTTTATGCTGTCCTGTTAAAACTGTAGCGTGTCTATTCTGAACTTTATGACAAATGACGATATTCAGCTGTTAACATGTTGTATGAACATATAAAGGACAGGATCAGTCACATTCCTGTCTGGGACGGGGGAGAGAGATGCGTCAGAACAGAGGAGTACAGGGCAGCCAGTTAGAGGGATTTCACATCATCATACTCTAGTCTAGTCTATAGGCTTCTCCTCGAAACTGCAAACCATGGTGCACAATGATGTTGTCTTTAAGGGACCAAATAATTTATCACTTCCCTTCTGGATGATTGCCCCATTTTGATGAATGGATTTTGTGTGTAGGCCTACTCTACTCTTACAGACCTCACTTTGTTTCATGCATAGCCTATGTTAGATCTTCTCCTCTCATGTTTGTCTGTCCCTCTTTGTATACTCACTCTCTCTCTCTCTCTCTCTCTCTCTCTCTCTCTCTCTCTCTCTCTCTCCCCCACCTCCCTCCAGTCTCTCCCCACCTCCCTCCCTCCAGTGACTGATGCAAGGTATCATACTGTTCCTATATCTCCATCTCATAGGTTAGCCTCCCAATAATTGGATGGTCACATGGCAGAGAGACTGAGACACCACACACTCTGGAATAAAGAGCCAGCCACCTGTCTGCCCACCGTCATTCGATCAGCCTTGGATCCAGCGGGGACAACTGCATCAGTCTGTGTTGGCTTGGCTAATTTTGACTTGAGCGACCGCCGACCGGACCACCTTGACCCAAATGTGCTTGTTTTTGGAGACCTAAAGTGGCAGAAAGTTTTGCGTTGAGCACAGACAAGCTGCTTTGTGAGTGAGTGCGTCTGTGAGTGCACCCACGTGGGTGGTGGGTGTATGTGTATGTGTGTGTGCCAGGGTCGACCAATCCAGTGAGTGAGTGTGTGTGTGTGTGTGTGTGTGTGTGTGTGTGTGTGTGTGTGTGTGTGTGTGTGTGTGTGTGTGTGAGTGTGTGTGCGTGTGTGTGCGCGCGTGTGTGTGCGTGTGCCTGTGCATGTGTGTACGTGTGTGCATGTGAGAGAGGGGGCTCAAGTGGACCAGGCTATGTGTGCCTCTGAGACAGAGAACTGTCCGGTACTGGAGATCTGAAGGAAGCAGACGAGGAGGATTTGTGAGAGGAGTAGCCATGGGGCTCGGACAATCCAGCAAGCCTCCTGTCGCAGGGGACAGTGAAGAGGGTGAGCCACATTCTACATCATGTTATACGTATATCCATTTATGCTATCATTGATACAGATAGAGACAAACAAACAGCAGGTAAACTGCACCTGTAATACAAATCCTAATATATTATCAACAGGAGTTGAACCTGTACGGAAGCCTTGGCCCACATCCGCCAAGACTGTCTGCACGCGTGTACTCATGCATGTCGTCAAATCATTTACCTATAGTCACTTCAGTAGTACAAATGTATGATAATTACTCATGCAAGGCATGGCTAATGTAATGATGATAAGGTTTGGCTCTGAACTGTGAAGCAACACCAAGACCAATGTTCCTGCTGCACAAAGGCTTTGTAATTACGGTCACTATATACTCAGTGTATATAAGCATTTAGCATTATTTATGGAATAGAATAGAATAGCATGACTGCTGCAACTTGGCTTTGACAGTTAAGATGGTCAGCATCCTTCTACAAAGTAATTCATCTGAATCCCGTTGACTGTTTGGGTCTTTTCTTAATGTTGTTAAGAATCACCTAGCCATCTGTCAGGCTGTAGTTTACGGGCTGGGCTCACCACCAAGCCAGGCATCAAGGGAGCTGTACTGTAATGCTTAGAAGTGGGCTCTTCATTTATTCCTTTTCCTTAAGTGGATAATGCAATGTGAAGCCATTGATCCGAGAGTAAATCTCTCCATGAAGGTATTAACTTTGGCTTTACTCCAAAGACTTTACATAAGTGTCAGCGTGTCACATGTGTGTGATATTACCGGTATTTGGATGAATCTTTGCTGTTGTTAACTTGTACATACATTATTTGAGGACCTGCAAATTGGACGCATAATGTTTTAACGACAAGTCGATTCTTCTATAATCTATAAAGCGTAATCACATCAGGGAACCTTACATGTTCCGTGTTTTACATTTGCTGAAAATGTAAAAGGAAATATTGTTGTCCTCCAGCCTCCAATCTAATAAAATGGGCCAGGTGGCTGTAGGCTGATGATGGTTAACGAAGTGGGCCCGCGTGACCTGAATGTCCGCTGCATGGTCTGAATCCCAGCGGTGGGGCAAGGAAAATGCGTAATGAGTAAAACTTTCCCCTCCGTCAAATACCGCCAAGGTGCCCCTGTGCCAAACACTGTACCCACTGCCCAGCTGTTCCAGTGGCCAGCAGTAGAATTACAGTCACAGTGTGGTTTCACTGGGCAGTTCCCAGGTGTGAATGGCCCCTTTTCCACCGGTTGGTTCCCAATGGAAACCGGTTCAGTTCTTTCTGGTTCCAGAGCCAGAGCCAGAGCTCCAAAATTGGAATGTTAATTATGAATTGATTGTTATCACCATGAAACTTCCCCAAACTTCCCCAAAACAATTGAGTACTTACACGAAGACAATGATTTACTGCATTACAAATTTTACATTTTTAAATATGCAAATGAGGCATTATGTAGGAAAATATGCAAAATAATCGAAAATATGAAAAAGCTACTACTGTGGACGGGTTATCATATATTAATTTACTTGTATTGATCCTATAAACAATTTAATATAGGTCTAGTTTTTCCCACCAATTTTGGAGCTCTGGCTCCTGCATGGACTAAGAACCAAAAAGAACTGAACCGGGAACCAACCGGTGGAAAGGGGGTCAATGTGAGGTGGTTTTCATCTGTATACAAAACAAGAACCTTCTCAACAAATGACAAAGCATGTAGCTGTGACTGATGCACTGAAATGGAATCTATATGTGTTGGATACCTTCTTTCTATTGGAAGCTGTATCTGTCTGTAACCACTGATGGAAGAGAACTCCATTATTGGATAGCTGTCTTGTTCAGTGCTGGAAAATGTCACACACTCATGACTGCGCTTCCCTGATGCACACATGACTCAATATGCTGACTCTCTTCTGTCAGACTGACCGGTGTAAAATAAATCAATGAGTTTGAAGTCGAGATATACATGAGCTACAGAGCTGATATACATATTGTCTTTGAAAATACGTTATGACCAGAGACATGCTTGTTGCACGAGTCCATGCTTCTCTTCCATAATTACGATCCAAGGGACCCTTGACTCATCTGACTATCAGTGGAACTCTCACCTGGTATAATCATCAGGTTGGAATCAAAGCCAGAATATTTTCTGTTGAACTAAAAAAGAACTGTGTGCTGCCCACAACCGTTGGCCAGTGGGAGAATACTGTGGTGATGAAAATAGAAAATGCCTTTCTCGGTGGAGACAGAGATCATGACATTTAAAAAAATTCACATCAGTGATATGCTCTAATTCGTAGGTCTGAATGCCCAGACTGATGTTTTTTTACATTTATTGTTATTGCCGTGACATTGCAGCGGAGTGATTGTTCTACCTTTTACTGTCCTATATTGCACCTAAGACATATTGGAATTAGTGTGCAAGTAGAGGAGAGAGAGAGAGAGAGAGAGAGTTGCACAGCGAAGAAAAGAGACGAGACACAATTATGTGTGTCCTGGTTTTGGGCATGTCATTGTCCATTACTACAGTGTGTTCGCTGTTCATGTTTTCACGTACAAACTTCTTTTCAACTGGGATTTCAGATAATGGTCCATAATGGTCTGTAGAACGTTTCCCGCGAATTGCAAAAAAATAAATCCAGGCAGAAAATCAGATATAAGCAGTTTTCAAACTGCTCAAAAGCGGTACTTTAAAGCAACATGCAAATATTGCACTCATAGTTGTTGACACATTTCAGTGATGGGCCCTTGCCTTCAAATTATAACTTAACCCTCATATCCAGAGTTTTGGGAAACAGAGGGGAACGAAATGTCCATCATGAGGGCTAACAGCATTATGTTTCAGTCGGTAGCTGGCTCGCAGAATGTTAACAAAATGGACGTATCGTTTCCTTGCCTAATTTGAGTGCACCGCTGCATCATTAGCATACTCTCTCACATTACAGCTCTGAAGATGCCAAAGGGGTTTTTGTGCAACCATTTCCAAAGGTGTCGGGAACCCAGTAGGAGGTTGACAGAGAGCTAGAGCGTGATATTGTTGTGGTGTTTCTAGTCCTTCCATTAGTGTTGATTTATTAGTGAGTCTCCTTCTTTCTTCTTTGCAGAATATAAATAATATAAATTATAATAATAATGGGTGTTCAATGTATCATTTACAGTTAACAATAGCTTTCACCTTGCCGAGAGCAACCTCATATATATAGGCTTTGTTGCAGAAGTATGCAAGAAGTTTTACTTGGTTTTACTGAAAGGACATGTTTGTGGCATCTGAGAATCAAGTACTGTGCTTAAGTACTCCACTACAATTATTTGAAAAGTGTAGTTACAAGTTACTTAGTTTGGTCAGGACCAGTTAAGCCCTGTACTGTATCGATATTCAATAATAGCTGATCTACAAGCTCACATGTGTCAATCACGGCTCGTTGTGAGCTTGTACAAAATAGTTTAGAAAAAAATGTGAAACAGGATATTCATAATACCTTTGCTTTGGTACTTTTTGATGCTAACACTGTTGCACTTCAACAGAGGACCTTCACTTATAAAATCATTGTAACTGTATTTCTTCATTGTGGTATTGCTACTTTTACTCAACATCTGAGTACTTCTTCCACCAGCTGTCATCCTCCCTGTGGGTTAGCTCTAGGAAGTAGGAAGCACTGGGTTCATTCAATATGGACCCACAGGATCTGCTATATAGTTGTCACAGCAACGGTCTGTCTGGGAGGTTCCTCAAGTGGTCCACAGGTGTAATGAGCTTGAGAGGAGGTCGAGGGGGGGGATGTGTCAGCTGTTCCTAATCTTATTATTGTTCATGACAAAAGTATCTCTCTTCAATTTAATTAAAATGTGCTTTATTGGCATGAAAGTGGCTGTCCTTGTAAATAATAATTTCTTCTTATAAGTAGCCCTCCTGTGTTCCATCAATGTCAAAAAACAAAAGCATTGTCATAGCTTCTCTCTCTCTCTCTCTCTCTCTCTCTCTCTCTCTCTCTCTCTCTCCTATTCTCCTGTCTCTCCCTCCCTCTCTCCTCCTCTCCTGTCTGTCTTCATCTCCTCCTGGAATCCATCTGAGCGTGTGTTCAATGTATTGCTTATTTCCTTTTCAACTTCGCTGCAGCTGCGTCTATAATGCTATCCTGTCACTGTACTCGTGTCAACCTCATCTTTGAATATGCATAGGCCGCTCAATGTACTTCATCTTTTAATGTTTTAAGTTTAAAAATAAATGTGTACTTTTTTGCTGTGATCCATGTTGGTCTGCTGCTGTCCATCGTCGTAGTGCTGAACCAGAGAGAGAGAGAGAGAGAGAGAGAGAGAGAGAGAGGGAAAATAGAGAGGAAATAGAGGGGAAGACCTCATCAGACACCATTCTACCAAGGTGCTCAGGAGCAAAATGTACGCTATTACCTATACTCTACTGCACTTTTTGTTTGAAATTCAGCTTGACAGTTAGCCCGCAACAGAGCAGGGTGGTTCAATGGAATAACTTATAGAAGTTACCTCTGTTACTGAGCACGAGCAGGGAGTAAGCCACATTGATGGAGGCAAAATTATAGAGACCAAGATTCTCCTTTGTTTGCCTTGCTGGAATACACAATTGAAATTAAACAAAACATCAATGCCAAAGCACTTTGTCTAATTCCTCCACTCCCCAGTGTGTGTGTGTGTGTGTGTGTGTGTGTGTGTGTGTGTGTGTACAAGTGTACGTGTCAGTGCCTGGATGTTGAGGGATTTAGGCTACTGCATATTCTCTCTATTGTTTTCACAGTCCGTGACCCAAACATAAACTAATCCCGCTCTTGATACATGCGGCATATGAAATAGTTTTAAACTGTACTTTGGTTTGTTTTATACAGATGTTCCTTCACAAAACAAGCTATTCTCACAAATACATTCCTGTTAAACAGTTCAATCCCCAGTATTTACCAACCCATAAGAGTTGATTTGGTTACATTTGTGACTGGGGCTGGCAAATAGGGACTCAATTCGCTGGAGTAATTGTTCTGTTCATTACAGATTATTAAAGTACAGAATGTAGGCTGTAAGGAGATATGACAATTTTAAACTGGTTGGACTAAAAAAGGCCCCCTGAATATTCGGAACATTTCAACACCTTGAACTGGCCAGAAGTGGGTGTGACGCATGGGACCACCCCCTAACCACCCCCACACACATTTTAGCTGTCAACACTATAGAAACAGTAGACCAGAATGTACAAAATGTACAGTATAGTAAAACAGTAAAGTTTTATGTAATCTTATGTGGCAGCTAACCAGGACAAAATTCCCTAAAGGGAAGAATGCTTTGAGTTAAACGCCTAAACCCCCTATTCTTTCTTATAAAGCAGCATAACCTTAATGCAACAAGTCCCCCCCCCGCCCCCCCCCCCCCCACCTATGTACAGGATGTATCAATTCCTCTGATCTCAAGGCTCATGCAGTTCTCTCATCCAAAGTCGCACAGCTGTCTTTCTAAAATAACCATCACAGCAAGACAAAATGGCCACTTAGCTGTGTGTGTGTGTGTGTGTGTGACCTAATATGGTCCCATTCAGGGTAGTTTGTATAAACAGTACGACTGAGAAAGAGCCGGTGATACAGGACTAACAGAGCATAACATTATCTGTCACATCCAATACATCATGGTAATGTGTGTGTGTGTGTGTGTGTGTGTGTGTGTGTGTGTAACTAATATCATGAGCATTTAAAACTTTTGCCTTGATTACAGTTTATAAAAATTCCCTTGAAAATAGCACATGTATATATACTGCATAAGCAAACCTACAAGGTTCGTGTTGGTTCGTTGATATTATACAGTATATAAGAAGTCAAAAACAATACAGGATATATACGACTTGATTATTCGATTAACCTACATGAGTAAGATGAAGACGGTTATCTAAATATCGGTTTCGATATACTTTCGGTTTAATTGCACAGTCCTAGTGTGTGTATGTGTGTCTGTCTGTCTGCGTTGCGTGCGTGCGCGCGTGGTCAGACAGTGGGTGGTAGCTATTCCATCCTCGGGCAAAGAGCATGAGGAAGAAACATTGTGTCCTCTCGGTTGCTATGGCAGCCAAAAACAAACAGGCTTCACCTGCTTTTAAATTGACATAAATGTACTATTACCTGGCTGTGACAGCGGGTAACTCCTGGGTCAGGAGGTGTGTGTGTGACTGTGTGTAATGAAACTGCTGCCGAAAACATACAGTAGATCACGTAAAATAAAACATGATATGTTCACTGTGCTTTTGACTCTGCCTGATTCAGTGTGATTAGCATTAGTAAAACAAGTACAAATATAGCGAGACCAAGCAGGAAGGCAATAAGAACAATATGCACAATAAGCCATAGAAACATGCACGACTGAACTTGAGAAAAAGAAGACCATGTGATTGAGTTGAGTGTTCGCGGGGGGGGGGGGGGGGGGGGGGTGGGGTGGGGGGGGCAGGGTTCTTGAAGACTCAGTTGGTGGTGCCCGGATTCAAACCCATTAACTTGTGGTCCAAAGGCAAGAGCTCTAACCACTGAGCTATCCGGACACAATCAGTTGTTTTATTGTAAACAGCAAAATCATTCAGTGTTTTTAATAATAAAAAATTATGTGTGTCCTGTTTTGGGGATGTCATTATCCATAATGGAGTCTATGCAGCAGACGTCAGAATGATGTCAGAACAGGCAAGCTTCATATATGGACCCTGGCCAGGGGCCCTGTCCAGACCCGGGCAGGGGCCCTGTCCAGACCCGGGCAGGGGCCCTGTCCAGACCCGGGCAGGGGCCTTTTTAGGGGCGGTTCTGGACAACCGTAGGTTCCGACCGAATATTTATAGCCAAATGCATATGACACTAGATATTGTCATTTTCCGGTCTTAAAGGCTGCATAACAGTTATGTGATTCAATTTTCAGAACTGTTCCAGCTGAGTGAAATGAACATTGAGTGGCTCTACTGTTTAGTTGTCTTATAACTAAATAATAAATAATGTCTCAAAATGTTTTTGTAAATCTCTTCTGAAAGCGCCCAAAGGTCATATACCCAGAATATTGTTGCATTATCGATATCTATTTTGTAAGAAAGTTAAAGAATCTCTGTCCTCTTCTCTGTCCCCAGTCAACTTCGACCACTTCCAGATTCTAAGGGCTATCGGAAAAGGGAGCTTCGGAAAAGTAAGTAAGGGTCTGGGCACTTCAAAAACAGTCTATTATTCTGGGACCTTATAATTGAAAACAACAAAAACAATTCCCCTTGCAGTTTTAAGTCTCAGGGCTAGTGGCACTGAATCAAGCACATGGCTAGCCAGTTGTTGGGTATTGAGCCTTTGGCTGTACTGTATCAATACATTCACTCTAGCGTCTGGGCAAACCCGGTGCACTGGCTGTCAAATTTCGTGAGCAAGCAGTTTGTGGATGTACATTATGAGTCTCGGTGTAAAGTGATACCGCTAGCAATCATCTGACCTCTGATTATTTATCATATGCAGTGCAGTGTCTCCAAACACGCATCAACTCTAATCTATTCTCCACACAACTGTCTGCGTTGGGGAGAAACCCTCACGGACACCGATATGCTATTTATGCTATTTCCCAATATCTTTTAATTTGTTTTACAATAATGACGTCCACAATAACAATTGAAAGTGGTTAAATTGGCACAATAATCGTAAATACAATTATTATTGTAAATGATTTGTGATTTGTGTATTTAGGGCCTACTTTTTCTTTCCGCGGTCCACATTGACAACCTGCATGCGCACTACACTGCTGTAGAAACTGTTGTGTAGTGGTGGAAAACGTATGCACATTTGTTACTTAAGTAAAAGTATCAATACTGCAATGTAGAGTTGTGGGTAATGTATGTTTTGTAATTATTATCAAAGTCTACAAAGTATAACTAGTAACTAAAGTTTTAAAATAAATGTAGTGGAGTAAAAGTACAATATTTGGAGTAGAAGTAAAAGTACTGGAAAGTACAGTACTTAGTTACTACTCCACCACTGCTGTCCCGCTGCAGATAAGCAGCGGGATCATCACAGTGGCTGGCAGGCCCGTTCAGTAGAGATGTGATCTGGGTTGGGCTGATTGAGCGGACCGGCAGCTCCACAGATCCCTCCTTCAGATAGCCACAATCACTAGGCTCATTGACGCTCAAAGCAGCACCAGCAAGAGATGCCGTTGTTGTCTGCTGGAAACCCTGCAATCTCCATATATTTCACTTGTTTTAAGATTTATTTTGTCTCAAATTAATGGCATTCTGTGTCATGCAAGAATGCTACGCAAAAGCTGAAAGTTGAAAGTGGTTATAAGTCCATTCATGACAGAGGTTAGTTTTACCATTTCCCCAAAAGGTCATGGTTTTGGACATACGAGATATCCACTCGGCGAAGGCGGGTATTATCATATGGCATTGTGGAAACGCAGTCTTTCAATGCAGAGCAGGGTAATCTACAGCCTACGTACATCTAGATGCAGATAAAATACACATTTGCAGCCAGACACTCAGGGTGTCTAATTTATCTTCTTCCTCCACTGCCTGTTGAAAAGCTGTATTAATTTTCAAAGCAGTGCCAATACAGAAGTATGGCTCAGTAACAAAGCAGTCGGAGTGGATTTACAGTATGTGAGTATTGAGAGAGATGGCTATTCCTTACTGGCTTGAACTTGCATTCAGCTACAGTATAATAGTTAAGAATGATCAAAGTTCACAAGAGACCAGCATTATACTCCCAGAAACAAAATCACAGCTGTGAAAATTGTCAAGAGTTTCCCAAGAGAGTGCCTGATCAGAGGCCTTGAAGGATAAGCGTTTAAAAAGGTGCCTGACCCTTCCTTTCTATAATTACAACAAACTGCAGGGCATGGCAGAAGGCTGGCAGCAGCTGGTGTGATTGATGCAATTCTTCACCGTTCAGCAAGACATAAATGTGTAATTGTATGCCTTGCCACGGTGTGTGGCTTCATGAATCAGTTGAAAATAAAGAGCTCTGAATGATTCTTAACCGTATCGAAGGATGAATTAAGGCACAAAGAAGCCAAGTTGTCAGACAAAATTGTAAACTCCAGATGAAATTGCTGAGTTCAATCAACACTTCAACATTCAAGGATTTTGATATGCATGCATACTGCCTAGGATTGACAAACACACACACACACACACACACACACACACACACACACACACACACACACACACACACAGAGAAAGAGAATTGTCTGAGTAGGTGTTTGTCAGTATAGTCAATCAATAAGCTGAATGAACCAACCTTGTGCCCACAGGTTTGCATTGTGCAGAAGAAGGACACTAAGAAAATGTACGCCATGAAGTACATGAACAAATTGAAGTGTGTTGAGAGGAATGAAGTGCGGAATGTCTTCAAAGAACTTCAGATTATGAAGAACCTTGAGCATCCTTTCCTCGTCAACTTCTGGTAAGCCACCGTACTCTCTCTCTGTGTGTGTGTGTGTGTGTGTGTGTGTGTGTGTGTGACCTAATATGGTCCCATTCAGGGTAGTTTGTATAAACAGTACGACTGAGGAAGAGCCGGTGATACAGGACTAACAGAGCATAACATTATCTGTCACATCCAATACATCCACTCTGACTCATGGCAATGTGTGTGTGTTAAAATAAGTAAGTAAGCGTGCGTGGGTGGTTGGTTGCTTCCCTTTTTATATAAATGTTTGCATCGTGGCTATCAGTGTGTGGCCTTTTTCTCTATCTCTAATAAACACCCTTGTGTTGGACCACTACCTTCAGCCCTTTCAATTTATAGAAATGTATATTTATTTACCAGTTTCATTTTTGCCTTTTCTTTGGTGATCGTGCAGTACAGAGACATGCAGAGTGTGCCATTAAAGTAACACCTTGCATGTGTGGGTTTGGATGAGTCAGTGTTGACCACTGCAGAATACCCACATGCACCTCGATGCTTCTCACTCCCCTAAGCTGCTAAAAGCTAAATGTGCTTCGTTCGCGCACTGATCTGAGATCTAACTTTTACGGGCATTATTACTCACTTCTCTAACTTTTACAGGCATTATTACTCACTTCTCTTGGCATTGATATCGCTGCACCCACAGCTTTGACCGCACTCAGTAAACGGTGCATCATTAAAAGTGTCAGTTGCTAAAAACCGATACATTTTCTGTCATTCGCATTTCTCTGTAATCCGCAAAGTATTTTATTCCTCGTGTCAATCATAGTTCTATCAAAAGGCAATCGAAAGATCTGATTTGTAATGGAAGTGTCGACTTTTGGCTGCCTATGCCACACTTTATAGCGATTCTATTCAAGTGCTTTTTGGGGAGAGAGACGGATAGACAGACACAGACGACTGGGTGATTTAGCTCGCAGGCTTTATTGTTACTGCCCATGTTATTAAAAGCCATATGTCGTTTAGTAAAACATAGCCTATAGTGATTCATTAACTTGGAACAGGTTCCTTATTGGGACAGTGTCGCTGTCCATGGTGCTTAAGCAGGGCTAGTCTATTGTCTCTATAGAGCGCCGCAGTCCCGCCTCCTTTCATGACGACGCCAGGCCCAGGAAATTAATCCCAATGCATTTTTCCAATAGACATTTCAAAACGTATTTATTTAAAGACCTTTTTAACCCATTTAGGCCTGATGCCGATTCTTAAAACGCCTCTAAATCCTGACCTAAGGTTTCTGAAAGTGTAAAACACCAAAAGGGATTCCCGCCCAGAATGGGTTAAGCCATTCAACTTAAGCGTCGTATGAAGCCAACTCTTGTCGTGACAAATCATGACAACACACACAATACTTTGGACCAAACAAATAATTACAAAGAAGGGTCTCTCGAGGGGGCGGGACTGCGACGCTCTATTGTCTTCTACACTGTGATTACAGATTAAGTGTTGGTGTCAAAAGAGCACATTTTGCTTCAAATGGTTTGTGCCAAGGAGGGGGACACTAGCGTTGGTAGCACACAGCATCCCCTAATGAACACATCTCCCTGCAGCTGTGCTTGGTGGGTGGGTGTATTGCTGAGGACCGTCACCCACCCAAGGAAATGCAGTGGTAACGGCGGGCATTGCACTGGTCCTCAATATTTCTCCCATATTTTCCTTCATCAGTCTAAATCTCTAAAACATGAACAGCTGCTCCATTGTGTTAGAAAAATGATTGCAATGAAATGTTGCAATAGGGGCTTTTGTATACTTCATTGCATTTGACTATACCTGCATCTCAAGCTGAGAAATAACTCCTTCGTTTTCTGCTGGAGGCAGGCAAATAATGAAGCAATATTACACGAGAGGGTGTGGTTTAACGTGATTATTGCCACGACAGTGATGCGGTCAGGAATGGAATGAGTCGTAGTCGAGTTCCGCAAGCATCACTGAATAATGTTATAATGTTTTGCCTCATGGGTTCCTCTCCTTTCTTAGTTCACTTCCTCTGTGGTATGGACAGATTCTGCGGTCAGTATAGGATCTGTCTTGAGAGATTAGTCGCACAAGAAAAATATTCACAAGAATTCCAGCGCTGTTCTGTCCAGTGGTTTGTGAGATTGTCCCCGGACACACAGTAGACTAAACTATGAATGAATCGATGCCCTCCACTGCCCTCCACTCCACTCTGCCCTCCACTCTGCCCTCCACTCTCTGTTACAGTACTTACTTACATTTGTAAAAGTAGGATACTATGAATGTGTTACTCATGAATGTAATATAAATATATATTAGATAGAGGTTGGTCGAGAGACATAGTAGATCTAGTGATCTACAATAGTATAGATCTACAAATTTCACCAAAGATGTCTAGAGTGAAAAAGGAGGAGCAGCCAAGTATAGACTCCTGGGGGACTCCAGTCAACAATAGGGTTTAAGTGGCAAAAAAAATGACTTCACAATGCATAGAACTGAACGTACAATACACTGCATTGTGCCAATGCAGTGTAAGCATAATGCAGGTCTTTTACAGTGGCAGCACCACTGTACGCAGCAGTCGGATCAGCACTCCTACGCTGCGCTAGTAAATTAAAATGAACCAGTGGTTTCAGAGAGAGAGAGAGGATGCAGAATGGCAGGTTGGTGTAAAGGAGACACAATCCCTGTGGTCCACGTTATGAAACACAGGTCTTCTGATGCAGTGGTTCCCAAACGTTTTCATGCCAAGGACCCCCAAATTGACAACAATTAGCCCGCGGACCCCCATTTGAAAAGATATGCCAGAGACCCCCTTAAGAGAAGACTTTTACGGCTCTAGCAGTGATTCTCAACCCGGGGGATGCCCAGTTTGACATGCATTAGGCTACGGAACCCCGTTTAACGGCATTTCTGTCTCTGAGACTCCAATTTATATTGTAAAAATCAATGTTAACTTAACTCTGAGAGTGTACAAATGGAACCAAATTACAGTCCAATAAGGGTCCATTTGGTTCCAAACTATCATTTAGCTGGGGACCCCCTGGAACTCCCTCAAGGACCCCTTGTTTCTCTCCTGTGTTATCCCCACTTCTGTTTGCCAGGTAGTCTAATAATGGACCTCTCATAACTGTTATTTTCGTATCTCGTGTGCCACCCCCCCTCCCCCAACACACACACGCACACACTTTTTGTCCAACCCTCTATGCCCTCCCTCTGCCTCTCTCTCTCTCTCTCTCTCTCTCTCTCTTTTCATTCTCCTCCTCTTTTGAGAACAATTCAATATGCCAGGCAGATATTGGCAGAGAACACTATGCCCGCATCGATAGCAAAACACCTTAATGGCTAATTTGTGGGTAACAAAGCATAAGCCGCCCCAGAGTGGGCGAGGATGTGTAAGGAGACAGGAGGAGAGGAGTGACAGATAGGAAAGGTTTATAATACAGTTGTGAACCGTGCCAGTGCTCGCCTCCCTCCCTTCCCGCTTGCATGCCGCCCGCTGCGTCATGTAATATAGCCAATAAAGGAAGAAGGAAAAAAGAAAACCGGTCCGGGGTTAATGCTTTTGGCAGTGATTAAAATGTCTTAGGCTGGGGGAGATATACCAGGAAATTGTGCTTGGGTCAGCTCTGTGAGTCTTCTCTTGTGCGTGCTCTCTCTCTCTCTTTCTCTCTCTCTCCCTCTCTCTCTCGGTTGGTGCATGTTAAATTTGTCCTGAGTGAAGTGTTCAAGGTCAGATATGTAAAGAGAGAGAGAGAGAGAGAAAGTGTGAGAGAGAGAGAGCATGAGCGAGAGAGAGAGATGTATGGTGCAGTACTGGGCTGGAAGGGGGCTAGCCTGGGGAAAAGAAAGTAAACTTCTTTCTCACTCCCTGTATGTCATCTCTTCCATCATTTTCTCCATTAATCTCTCTGTGTAGCCACTGCCGTTGTCATTATGCCCCATATACCTGTAGCTCAGGTGTCTATTCGCTATTCATTATGTTCCAGTTAAAAACTGATACATTTACCATCTGCTGGAGTTTCAGCTCCAGTCTGCAGGTACCGTATAATGCCACATAGTAGGCAAACAGTGACTCCATTAAAGGTAACTTACAAATGGGCAAGGGTCATTGTTATTGCAAAAGTATGTGCAAAAAAAGGTTTTTGCTGCACTTTCACAGTAGTTGAGCATATCGGAAATGCTGCGGCGCTTATACACTATTTACATTTCCAACATCCTCCTCAGTCTTTCCCCTTTTTCACCTAAAACGTTAAAGATAAT
The DNA here is from genome assembly GCF_963924005.1 of Protomyctophum bolini. Classification (NCBI taxonomy): domain Eukaryota; kingdom Metazoa; phylum Chordata; class Actinopteri; order Myctophiformes; family Myctophidae; genus Protomyctophum; species Protomyctophum bolini. Next base: position 10,508,183 of record NC_137874.1, on the reverse strand, counting down.
TTGTTATCACCAGATCCTGTTCGCTTGTGATGTCAGATTTATTTAGCAAATACATAGATAATTCACCCTGGCCTGGACTGCTAGCGTAGCGCTCCAGGACGGTACCTATAGCCTATACGATGTTGCGGGTTCGAGTTCCGATCCTGGCGGCCTTTCCTGCGTGCCACTCCCCATCTCTCTCCCCCTTTCCCGTCAGCCTATACTGTCCTATCTCTAATAAAGGCATAAACAGAGGGAGAGCCGTTAGGGGTCAGTTGTCTTGCTTCAGGGGACACTCTGACACATAGACTGGGGTGCCAAGGGTCGACCGTCCAATTCCCAGATGGTCTCTCTCTAGTCAGCTACGTGCCTTGAATCTCATGCATGGACTAATCTCTGCAATGTTATATAGCCATGGCTTCTTATTGAAATGCCTAGCATTAGACGAGACCCTCACGGGCACCACATAAGACACCCAATGCCAGGGTTACTGTATAGGAGAGAGGAGCTCTCGGAGAGAGAAAGTGCGCGGGCGGGTGTGTGCGTTTGTGTAAAGAGTCAGCAACTCACGCTAAGCGCAGATGTTCTGTTCGTTACGGTTCCATTGCGTGTTTCCAGTACTATAGGCCATTTTCCCCCATGCCCCGTCAGTGATTTTCGTCGATAAATCAAGGGTTTGCATATAACGGCACTGTGAATGGATCGAGGTGTCTTTGTGTCACTCCGCCGTCTCATCCATGGGTTTTAGTCTGTCCGTTTGCTGACACAGGGGGAAGCGTATTGAGCGAGTATGCGTTACTCTACTGTAAGTACCGTCGTGCAGCAAATGCAGAAAATCCAATGACTGCTAGCTGTGCAACATGTCCTCTCTGTGAGCTTGAGGCATGATTTGTGCGTGTGCGTGTGCACGTGTCTGTTTATATGTGCGTGCATGCAGCTCTGCATTGCTTTATCAAAGGAGGAACAATGATGCTGGAAAAACTCCATTTACATTTTATTGCATTGTGATTGGGTAGATATAAAACACTGTGCTGGGTTGCTGCTTCTGACTTCTGACAATACAAAGAGCTAGTCAAACTGCATTAGCTATAGCTTTGTGCCAGTCTGTTGTGGAAGATTTAAAAAAAAAAGATGGCCATCTATAGGATACAATACTGTTTTTGTGAATGTCTTATGTAAGTCCTCGGTGGGAGTGAAGGCGTCATTACGTGCAGACAATTACTGTCCACACTATTATGTGCCTTTTGCACTGGAATACCAGTACAATGTTAATCTGTAAGTGTGTGAGACTAATAAGACTATAGGGGAGAACGAGGCAAGATGAGACACTTTTCACTTAAGTTGTCCTGGAAGCCAGGAAAAAAAGAGATGGCAGTCAAATCTAAAGATCTACCCTGCAGGTCTCATACAGCTATTTTAGTTTTTATTTTATTTTTGACTATTTTCAGTTTTCAAGTTCTCAGTTTGTTTGCCTATCAGGATGTAAGATCATGTAACATAATCCTATAGTATCATTTACAGAACTATAGAGCTGTCTTAGATAGAAACGTAATAGTCCGGAATCCGGATATATCTGTTCGCTTGTGATGTCAGATTTATTCAGTAAATATAAATTGTTGACATGTGTCAACAATCTAAAAAACATGAAATTACTCAATGATGATAGTGCTGTCAAAAAAGTCTATGAAGCCATCTATTAAATCTATGAAAAAGCTTAATCAGCAACACAATGTTATACAATATGTATGCGTAGTCCCTGCTTCATCTCTCTCTCTCTCTCAACTATAAGGGGTCCTTGGTCTGAAAATCTTTGACGAGCCCTGCCTCATATTATACTTCGTTGACCAGGGGCTCTATCCTTGGCCCTCTCATTTTTCCCCCCATCTGTGGAGCAGAGTTGAACCAGCGCCCGTGGAGTCCCGTGGACGCGCTCCGCTGCTGATGCACTCGCATTGGCACTTATGTACACTGACATGTTTGATGTATGCTGCTAAGGGGTGTCTCGCTTGCACAAGAGACTATACTGTTCATACAGTACCTGCTGCTATTTCTAACTGCCTCGCTGTATTGCTATTTTTGCTTATAGCC